>NC_064811.1:143786065-144009978 GCF_023721935.1 Panthera uncia
TATATATAACACATATATACATATATATGTTATACATAACATATATAACATATATATGCCATATATATGTTATACATAAGATATGTTATATATGTATACATATGTATGTATACATATGTATGTATACATACATATGTATACATATGTTATATATATGTTATGTATAACATATATATGGCATATATATATAATATGTATATATATGTGAAATATAATTTGTATATGTTATATATATATGGAATTATACAATATGTACTCTTCTGTGTTTGGCTTCCTTTGCTTAACTTTATGTTTGTGAAATTTTTCTGTGGTGGCTGTACATAGCCACAGCTTTGCTGCATTGTATTCCATCAGATGAATACCTCACAGCTTACTTCTCTTTTTTATCAAAATATATGAAATTTATTGTCAAATTAGTTTCCATACAAAATCCAGTGCTCATCCCAAAATGTGCCCTCCTCAGTACCCATCACCCACACTCCCCTCCCTCCCACCCCCCCATCAACCCTCAGTTCTCAGTTTTTAAGAGTCTCTTATGCTTTGGCTCTCTCCCACTCTAACCTCTTTTTTTTCCTTCCCCTCCCCCACGGGTTTCTGTTAAGTTTCTCAAGATCCACATAAGAGTGAAAACATATGGTATCTGTCTTTCTCTGTATGGCTTATTTCACTTAGCATCACACTCTCCAGTTCCATCCACGTTGCTACAAAGGGCCATATTTCATTCTTTCTCATTGCCATGTAGTATTCCATTGTGTATATTAACCACAATTTCTTTATCCATTCATCAGTTGATGGACATTTAGGCTCTTTCCATAATTTGGCTATTGTTGAGAGTGCTGCTATAAACATTGGGGTACAAGTGCCCCTATGCATCAGTACTCCTGTATCCCTTGGGTAAATTCCTAGCAGTGCTATTGCTGGGTCATAGGGTAGGTCTATTTTTAATTTTCTGAGGAACCTCCACACTGTTTTCCAGAGCGGCTGCACCAGTTTGCATTCCCACCAACAGTGCAAGAGGGTTCCCGTTTCTCCACATCTCTCCAGCATCTATAGTCTCCTGATTTGTTCATTTTGGCCACTCTGACTGGCGTGAGGTGATATCTGAGTGTGGTTTTGATTTGTATTTCCCTGATGAGGAGCGACGTTGAGCATCTTTTCATGTGCCTGTTGGCCATCTGGATGTCTTCTTTAGAGAAGTGTCTATTCATGTTTTCTGCCCATTTCTTCACTGGGTTATTTGTTTTTCGGGTGTGGAGTTTGGTGAGCTCTTTATAGATTTTGGATACTAGCCCTTTGTCTGATATGTCATTTGCAAATATCTTTTCCCATTCCGTTGGTTGCCTTTTAGTTTTGTTGGTTGTTTCCTTTGCTGTGCAGAAGCTTTTTATCTTCATAAGGTCCCAGAAATTCATTTTTGCTTTTAATTCCCTTGCCTTTGGGGATGTGTCGAGTAAGAGATTGCTATGGCTGAGGTCAGAGAGGTCTTTTCCTGCTTTCTCCTCTAGGGTTTTGACGGTTTCCTGTCTCACATTCAGGTCTTTTATCCATTTTGAGTTTATTTTTGTGAATGGTGTGAGAAAGTGATCTAGTTTCAGCTTTCTGCATGTTGCTGTCCAGTTCTCCCAGCACCATTTGTTAAAGAGACTGTCTTTTTTTCCATTGGATGTTCTTTCCTGCTTTGTCAAAGATGAGTTGGCCATACGTTTGTGGGTCTAGTTCTGGGGTTTCCATTCTATTCCATTGGTCTATGTGTCTGTTTTTGTGCCAATACCATGCTGTCTTGATGATGACAGCTTTGTAGTAGAGGCTAAAGTCTGGGATTGTGATGCCTCCTGCTTTGGTCTTCGTCTTCAAAATTACTTTGGCTATTCGGGGCCTTTTGTGGTTCCATATGAATTTTAGGATTGCTTGTTCTAGCTTTGAGAAGAATGCTGGTGCAATTTTGATTGGGATTGCATTGAATGTGTAGATAGCTTTGGGTAGTATTGACATTTTGACAATATTTATTCTTCCAATCCATGAGCAGGGAATGTCTTTCCATTTCTTTATATCTTCTTCAATTACCTTCATAAGCTTTCTATAGTTTTCAGCATACAGATCTTTTACATCTTTGGTTAGATTTATTCCTAGGTATTTTATGCTTCTTGGTGCAATTGTGAATGGGATCAGTTTCTTTGTCTTTCTGTTGCTTCATTGTTAGTGTATAAGAATGCAACTGATTTCTGTACATTGATTTTGTATCCTGCGACTTTGCTGGATTCATGTATCAGTTCTAGGAGTCTTTTGATGGAGTCTTTTGGGTTTTCCATGTAGAGTATCATGTCATCTGTGAAAAGTGAAAGTTTGACTTCTTCTTTGCCAATTTTGATGCCTTTTATTTCATTTTGTTGTCTGATTGCTGATGCTAGGACTTCCAACACTATGTTAAACAACAGTGGTGAGAGTGGACATCCCTGTCGTGTTCCTGATCTCAGGGAAAAAGCTCTCAGTTTTTCCCTGTTGAGGATGATGTTGGCTGTGGGCTTTTCATAAATGGCTTTTATGATGTTTAAGTATGTTCCTTCTATCCCGACTTTCTCAAGAGTTTTTATTAAGAAAGGGTGCTGGATTTTGTCAAAGGCCTTTTTTGCATTGATTGACAAGATCATTTGGTTCTTATCTTTTCTTTTATTAATGTGATGTATCACATTGATTGATTTGTGAATGTTGAACCAGCCCTGCATCCCAGGAATGAATCCCACTTGATCATGGTGAATAATTCTTTTTATATGCTGTTGAATTCGATTTGCTAGTATTTCATTGGAAATTTTTGCATCCATATTCATCAGGGATATTGGCCTGTAGTTCTCTTTTTTTTACTGGGTCTCTGTCTGGTTTAGGAATCAAAGTAATACTGGCTTCATAGAATGAGTCTGGAAGTTTTCCTTCCCTTTCTATTTCTTGGAATAGCTTGAGAAGGATAGGTATTATCTCTGCTTTAGACGTCTGGTAGAACTCCCCTGGGAAGCCATCTGGTCCTGGACTCTTATTTGTTGGGAGATTTTTGATAACCGATTCAGTTCCTTTGCTGGTTATGGGTCTGTTCAAGCTTTCTATTTCCTCCTGATTGAGTTTTGGAAGCGTGTGTGTGTTTAGGAATTTGTCCATTTCTTCCAGGTTGTCCAATTTGTTGGCATATAATTTTTCATAGTATTCCCTGATAATTGTTTGTATATCTGAGGGATTGGTTGTAATAATTCCATTTTCATTCATGATTTTATCTATTTGGGTCATCTCCCTTTTCTTTTTGAGAAACCTGGCTAGAGGTTTATCAATTTTGTTTATTTTTTCAAAAAACCGACTCTTGGTTTCGTTGATCTGCTCTACAGTTTTTTTTAGATTCTGTATTGTTTATTTCTGCTCTGATCTTTATGATTTCTCTTCTTCTGCTGGGTTTAGGCTGCCTTTGCTGTTCTGCTTCTATTTCCTTTAGGTGTGCTGTTAGATTTTGTATTTGGGATTTTTCTTGTTTCTTGAGATAGGCCTGGATTGCAGTGTATTTTCCTCTCAGGACTGACTTTGCTGCATCCCAAAGCATTTGGATTGTTGTATTTTCATTTTCGTTTGTTTCCATATATTTTTTAATTTCTTCTCTAATTACCTGGTTGACCCACTCATTCGTTAGTAGGGTGTTCTTTAACCTCCATGCTTTTGGAGGTTTTCCAGACTTTTTCCTGTGGTTGATTTCAAGCTTCATAGCACTGTAGTCTGAAAGTATGCATGGTATAATTTCAATTCTTGTAAACTTATGAAGGGCTGTTTTGTGACCCAGTATATGATCTATCTTGGAGAATGTTCCATGTGCACTCGAGAAGAAAGTATATTCTGTTGCATTGGGATGCAGAGTTCTAAATAAATCTGTCAAGTCCATCTGATCCAATGTGTCATTCAGTGCCCTTGTTTCTTTATTGACTGTGTGTCTAGATGATCTATCCATTTCTGTAAGTGGAGTGTGAAAGTCCCCTGCAATTACCACATTCTTATCAATAAGGTTGCTTATGTTTGTGAGTAATTGTTTTATATATTTAGGGGCTCTGGTATTCTGCGCATAGACATTTATAATTGTTAGCTCTTCCTGGTGGATAGACCCTGTAATTATTATATAATGCCCTTCTTCATCTCTTGTTATAACCATTAATTTAAAGTCTAGTTTGTCTGATATAAGTATGGCTACTCCAGCTTTCTTTTGGCTTCCAGTGGCATGATAAATAGTTCTCCATCCCCTCACTCTCAATCTAAAGGTGTCCTCAGATCTAAAATGAGTCTCTTGTAGACAGCAAATAGATGGGTCTTGTTTTTTTATCCATTCTGATACCCTATGTCTTTTGGTTGGCACATTTAATACATTTACATTCAATGTTATTATAGAAAGATACGGATTTAGAGTCATTGTGATGTCTGTATGTTTTATGCTTGTAGTGATGTCTCTGGTAGTTTGTCTCACAGGATCCCCCTTAGGATCTCTTGTAGGGCTGGTTTAGTGGTGACCAATTCCTTCAGTTTTTGTTTGTTTGGGAAGACCTTTATCTCTCCTTCTATTCTAAATGACAGACTTGCTGGATAAAGGATTCTTGGCTGCATATTTTTTCTGTTCAACACATTGAAGATCTCGTGCCAATCCTTTCTGGCCTGCCAAGTTTCAAAAGAGAGATCAGTCAGGAGTCTTATAGGTCTCCCTTTATATGTGAGGGCACGTTTATCGCTTGCTGCTTTCAGAATTTTCTATTTATCCTTGTATTTTGCCAGTTTCACTATGATATTTCGTGCAGAAGATCGATTCAAGTTACGTCTGAAGGGAGTTCTCTGTGCCTCTTGGATTTCAATGCCTTTTTCCTTCCCCAGTTCAGGGAAGTTCTCAGCTATAATTTCTTCAAGTACACCTTCAGCACCTTTCCCTCTCTCTTCCTCCTCTGGGATACCAATTATGCGTATATTGTTTCTTTTTAGTGTATCACTTAGTTCTCTAATTTTCCCCTCATACTCCTGGATTTTTTTATCTCTCTTTTTCTCAGCTTCCTCTTTTTCCACAAATTTATCTTCTAGTTCACCTATTCTCTCCTCTGCCTCTTCCATCCGAGACGTCGTCATTTCCATTTTGTTTTGCATTTCGTTTAAAGCGTTTTTCAACTCCTCGTGACTGTTCCTTAGTCCCTTGATCTCTGTAGCAAGAGATTCTCTGCTGTCCTCTATACTGTTTTCAAGCCCAGCGATTAATTTTATGACTATTATTCTAAATTCACTTTCTGTTATATTATTTAAATCCTTTTTGATCAGTTCGTTAGCTGTTGTTATTTCCTGGAGATTCTTCTGAGGGGAATTCTTCTGTTTGGTCATTTTGGATAGTCCCTGGAGTGGTGCGGACCTGCAGGGCACTTCCCCTGTGCTGTGGTGTATAACTGGAGTTGGTGGGTGGGGCCGCAGGCAGACCTGATGTCTGCCCCCAGCCCACTGCTGGGGCCACAGTCTGACTGGTGTGTGCCTTCTCTTCCCCTCTCCTAGGGGTGGGATTCACTGTGGGGTGGCATGGCCCGTCTGGGCTACTTGCACATTGCCAGGCTTGTGGTGCTGGGGATCTGCTGGGGTGGGTAGGCAAGGTGCATGGGGGCAGGAGGGGCAGGCTTAGCTCGCTTCTCCTTAGGTGATCCACTTCAGGAGGGGCCCTGTGGCAGCGGGAGGGAGTCAGACCAGCTGCTGGGTTGGCTCTGCACAAGCACAGTGTTGGGTTTTTGCGCTGAGCGAGCAAGTTCCCTGGCAGGAACTGGTTCCCTTTGGGATTGTGGCTGGGGGATAGGCGAGGGAGATGGCACTGGCAAGCGCCTTTGTTCCCCGCCAAATAGCTCTGTCGTCTCGGGCCTCAGCAACTCTCCCTCCCTTTGTCCTCCAGCATTCCTGCTTTCCGAGCATTGCTGTTAACTTATGACCTCCCAGATGCTAAGTCCCGCTTGTTGTCGGAACACACTCCGTGAGGCCCCTCTGCTTTTGCCAGCCAGACTCGGGGGCTCTGCTTGGCCAGCAGGCCGCCCCTCCGCCCAGGCTCCCTCCTGCCAGTCTGTGCAGCATGCACCGCCTCGCTGCCCTTCCTACCCTCCTCCGTGGGCCTCTCGTCTGCACTTGGCTCCGGAGACTCCGTTCTGCTAATCTTCTGGCGGTTTTCTGGGTTATTTAGGCAGGTGTAGGTGGAATCTAAGTGATCAGCAGGACGTGCAGTGAGCCCAGCGTCCTCCTACGCCGCCATCTTCCTCGAACCTCCAAATTTTTTATTTTTAAACCTTACTTCTCTTTTCTATTATTGATAGACTTGTGGATTGTTTCTAGGTTTGGTTATTATAAATAATGCCGTTATTCACATTCTTATATTTTTCTTTTTGTAAATACACACACACACACACACACACAGACACACTTCTGTTTTGTATATACTAGAGTTGCTGGGTCATAGAATATGTATATGTTCAGCCTTAATTGACACTGCTGGCTAGTGTTTCAGAGAGATTTTACAAATTTACCTTTCATTAGCAATATGTGAGAACCCCAGTTGCTTCACATTCACATCAATAATTGGTATTATCAGTCTTTTTAATTTTAGCACATTCTCCTAGGTGTGTGTCGTAATCTCAATTTAAAAAGAAAATTTGTACTTCCCTCATGATTGAGCACTAATATGATTGAGCACTTTTTGTTTATTGGTCACTTGGATATCTATATTTGTGAAGTGTCTAGGGTTCTTGCTCATGTTTCTATTTGTGTGAGTGTTCTTTACTTACTGGGTTTTAGGAATTCATTATATACTTTGGATACGAACCCTTTTTGCATGCACTAATATAAAAAAATCTTATACTCTGTGACTTTATAATGTCTTTTGATTTGCCACAATTTTAAAGTATTCTCCTTTTTTGTCCTTTAGTCTATGGCTAGTGACTTTGGATACTTTAAAAAATTATCTGTCTACCCCAAGGACCTGAAGATATTATTCTATCCTATCTCCTATAAACTTATCATCTAGCATTCAAATTTAAACTTAAAATTCACCTGGAATTGAGCGCACGTGTGTGTGTGTGTGTGTGTGTGTGTGTGTGTGAGAGAGAGAGAGAGAGAGAGAGAGAGAGAGAGGATGCAGAGGACAAGTTGATTTATTTGTATATGCATATCTAATTAATCCAGAACCATTTATTTAAAGAATCATCCTTTCTGAAATGTTCTGTATCACTAATTTTGAAATATACTGGTAAAAATTTAATTATGGAAAGTCAAAGGAGGGGAATATACTGGGCAGTTATTATTTTTGGCTGGCTAAAATCTGAGCCTCTTTTAAAGACTGTAGAATCATACACTTTAAAATGTAGACTTCTCATCCAATAAAAATGATAGCCATATAATTCTTTATAAGGAAGATGTAGGCATGTGACTTATGCTTTGCTGATCACATTCAATAAACCACGATTTGAATCAGACTTCAGTCGCTTGAAGATGCAGAGACTACAACAGAATTCATTTTGAAGATATGTGTCACCACATGCAGCATAAAATAGGTTTTTGCAGAGTTACTAATGTTCAGAGATTGTATTTGGTAAAGTAAGTAATTACACTGTAGAATATAGAAATGAAATTCTCAAGATTGCAGCTGAGGATGGTAATTGTGACAAATAGATGGTGGTTTAACTCTTGGTTTAACCATTTCTTATCTGTGTGATCTTAGGATCTTCTAAGTCCAGTTTTACTGATTTTAAAATTTCAGAATGAGAATACTAGTACAAATTTTTAGTGATTTGGTAAGGATTAATAACGAAGGATATGAAACATCAGGGTCATTGACATGCTATGCAGTCAAACACAAAATAGATGCTCAACAAATGGTATCTTTGTTGGTCAAGATCTTAATCAAAATGATGGGGCACCTAGGTGGCTCAGTTGGTTAAATGTCTGACTTCGCCTCGGGTCATAATTTCGCAGTTCTCGAGTTGGAGTCCCACACAGGGCTCTGTGCTGATAACTCAGAGCCTGGAGTCTGCTTCAGATTCTGTGTGTGTCTCTCTCTCCTTCTACTCCTCCCCCGCTCACTCTCTGTCCCTCTCTCAAAAATAAACATTAATAAAAAAAAGATCTTAATCAAAAGGAAAATGTGGTTTCAATTACCTTATCAATATAAGGCAATTTTCATTTAGTTGTTGCTAAGAAGAATCCCAAAGAACTGGGCACCTTATCCTTGGTCATTAAATTAACCAATTTATATTACTTACAAGAAGCACAACAAAAGATTTAAGAATACTCAGCTCAAATTCATTATAATTACTGGGTATAACATAATCTCTTAGATGATTTGCAAGTATTTTTCTTCATGTATTTTTCATAATACTGACTGAAGTCCTAGTTTAGTTCACTTTAGTTAAAAAATTTTTAAAGCAAATACTTATACTGGTATTATAAATGTGATAAAGCTCATTATAAGATGTACAAAAAAAGCAGATAGGTTCAAAGTTCAAAAAAATATATCCTAAATTTCACGACTCAGAATAATTGAATTTTAACCTTGAGTCATCATTGTTTTAGACATCTTACTAAATATATATGCAGACAGAAAAATGTATACTTTTCTCTCTCCATGTCTCAAGAATGTGTATGTGTGTGTGTATGGATTATGTATATGTATATGTGTGTGAATGTATATGTGTGTATATATATATATATATATATGTATTTCACATAAGAGCCATAGAATAATTTAATAACACTAAAAATATGCTCTTTTAAAGTAAAATGTATACAGTTGTACTTAATTGAAACAAGAAGTTGAAGTGGAATTGCTGGAATCAACACATTTCAGATAAAGGATAAGGTTTCTTTATCAGAAGAGTTATTAGCCCCTAACACTATTCTTTTTTTTCTTTAAAGATTTTATTTCAGTTCAAGTTAGTTAACATATAATGCAATATTAGTTTCAGGAGTAGAATTTAGTGATTCATCACTTACATATAAAGCCAGTGCTCATCCCAGCAAGTTCCCCCCTTAATGCCCATTACCCATCTAGCCCATCTCCCCACCCACCTCCCTTCCATCAACGCTCTGTTCTCTATAGTTGAGTCTCTTATGGTTTGCCTCCCTTTCTGTTTTTTATCTTATTTTTCCTTCCCTTCCTCTATGTTCATCTGTTTTGTTTCTTAAATTCCACATATGAGTGAAATCCTTTGGCATTTGTCTTTCTCGGACTGACTTATTTCACTTAGCATAATACACTCTAGGAACACTATTCTAATGTTAACTAAAACAGATCAGGAAATCCATTAAGACATTTGAATCATTTTTTTCTTTATCATATAACATGGTTTTAAACTGATAGTAAAGACTGACTCTGTTTTGAAAGTTAGGGTGATTAATACAGTGATTCTTTGTCCCATCTCTTTCTCTTGAATCTCCTGATTTAGATTTATGCTATTTTTACTTTCTTAGAAATATTAGAAGGTTTTTATTATATTTCAGAACCATCATCTCCCAGCCATTCTGTTTCAATTCTATATTTTATAGTCAATGTTAATTCTTAATCCTTTCAAGCCAACTTCTTCCTTCTGAGATTTTGTATTTGGTTTTTCCTTTGCTTATCAATGTTTCAATAGTACATTCAAGAAAGCCCAGGGATCTAGTGTGCTTGGGAAAGTCTGCTATTTGCTCCTCTATTTGAGTAACCAGTGGGTCACAATTATGATATTAGGCCATGATTTTTCCCCCTGGATTTTTCTGGGGACATTTTCCATTACTTCTAGCTTTTGAATGTTACTATTGAGTAACATTGAGTAACTGTTGAGTGTGAAGCCAACTTGATTTCTTTTTCTTCTTAAATGTCAACTTATTTTTCCTGCTAGGATGCTTCAAGAATTCTAACTTTATCTTTGAAATTTAGTAACTTAACGAGAATATGAGTCTTGCTTATTCTTCAAACTTTTTTCATGTTGGAAGGCATATTTTACATTTTTTATTTCAGTTTTGTTCTACATTTAGACAAATGCTTCTGTATTATTTCTCTGTGTACCTTTTCTGTTGTTTTTTTTTTTTTAATGAAAGATGTCATTCATCTGTCCTTTACACTTAATTTCTTTCAATTTGCTATAAGTCTGTTGCCATATTTTGCCCTCTTTGCTTTTCTAGGCACTTAAAGACATTCTCCATGCTATTGTTTTCAATTTTTAAGGTTTTTTATTTCTATTTCTAATTTATTGATTAGATCTATAATGATGAAAATATTTTTGTTCTCACTTTTCCTCTTTAGCCCTTCAGCTACTCTTTCTGTTTTATCATTTTGTCTTTGAGCTCTTATTTTATTGAATTCATTTTCTTTAAAGTTCTTTTTAAAAAATTTTTTTAATGTTTATTTTTGAGAGGGAAAGAGAGACAGAGCACAGGTGGGGGAGGGTCAGAGAGAGGAGACAGAGAATCCAAAGCAGGCTCCAGGCTCTGAGCTGTCAGCACAGAGCCTGACGTGGGGCTGGAACTCACGAACCACAAGATTATGACCTGAGCCTAAATTGGTTGCTTAACCAACTGAGCCATCCAGGCACAATTTTAAAGTCTTCTACTGTATAAAGTACTTGTGGGAAATTAATTTTGTATATTTATTTTTATTTATTTTTTATTTTTAATATTGAAGTATATTTGTCACCATTGTTATATTAGTTTCAGGTGTACAGCATAGTGATTTGGCAATTCTATCCCTCATGCTCATCATGATAAGTGCCGTCACCATCTGTCACCCTACCTACAATGTTATTATAATCTTATTGACTATATTCACATGCTATACTTTTCAGTACAGCATGGGGATATATTTATTTCCCATGACTTATTTATTTTGTAACTAGAATTTTGTACCTCTTAATCCCCTTCACCTGTTTTACTCATCTCCCTGCTTTCTTCCCCTCTGGCAATTACCAATTTCCTCTCTGTTTTTGTGAGTCTATCTCTATTTTTTGTTTTTGTTTTGTTTTTTGTTTTTTGGTGTGTTTGTGTGTGTTTGTTTTGGTTTTTAGATTCACATATAAGTGAAATCATACGGTTTTTGTCTTTGTGTGCCTAACTCAATTTTGTTATTTTCTTTATGACTAGATACTTCATGTGTCATTCACATGCTAAGATTTTTTTAAACTGTAGTCTGCATTATTTCTGTAACACGTGTTTTTATCTAGTTCATGGTTGACAGGGAACTCTGTTTGGAAGTTTTTTTAATTACATAGTGTGGGTAAATTAGCTTTGCCATATTTCCTTTCTTTTGGAGAGTTGATTGATTTGCTAATGTAGGTGCTGCATTTTGAAGACTGGTTATTAATTCTGTCCATCGTTTGGAAGCCTGAGAGTTCAAGGGTAGGGCAAGGAGATATTTAACCCTCATTCTGGATAACTCGGGCTTGGCTTTGTCTCTAAAGTCCTACAAATGTCTTCTACCAGCGCCTACTTTCATTAATTTTGGTTATCTTCTCCAAGGGAAGATGATAAGACCTAGTGTCTATTCTTGACTCTTTGAAATCCCTCAGGAGTGTGTAGGGGCTTTTAATATGGAAAATCTTCCCCTGTTTTTTTATATAGCTGCCTACTCACCTCTTCAGTTTGCTTTTCTTCAAATTGGAGGATATTAGTAGCATTTATAGGATTTTTTCAACCCATTTTCTTTCCTTAGTAATGTTTTTGGAGAATGGGGATCTGTTTGGAGTCTTGTACCACATACTGTTTATAGTCTCTATTTATCATATATATTATAAATATTCATAGGTTTTCTGTGGATATATTAATACATTTGATTATGTAACTCTGTCTGAAATGTCCCAGGTGTAAGGCAGTATACAGTTTATGCCTATATTTTTAAAATTCAGAAAAGTTCTAAATTTCTACTTTATTTTCCTTTCTATGTTTCCATTGTCCAGCTTATATAGAGAAAAGCTACTCCCTTCCCTTTGTTTACTTTCTGCTAGTGAATCTGAGACTGTTTTCTTTTGCTTACTCCTTTTTAAAATTGCCAGAACCCAAAAGGCTGGGCTATGACTTCATACTATAATTTATAAGGCAGATAACTATTCAAAGTAGGAATTACATAAAAGCAAATATACTCATTCAATGAAAGTTCATTTTTAACTATCTTGCAATTATTTACCAGGAACGTAAGTCTATCATATTTTAATTTTAAAAAATAGTAGTGCTCTAGGGGCTCCCGCAAGGCTCAGGTGTTTGAGCATCTGACTCTTGATTTTGGCTCAGGTCATGATCTCATGGTCGTGAGATCAAGCCCCTCATGGGGCTCTGTGCTGAGTATGTGGCCTGCTTAAGATTCTCTCTGTCTCTCCCTCTGCCCCTGTCCCCTGCTTGTGTGCTGTCTCTCTCTGAAGTAAAAAAATAAGTATATAAATATACATATATATGTATATATATATTATAATAGTGCTCTAGATACCAACTATCTTTCTCTTCTCGGGGTTTATTGTAATCACACCTGTTTAAAATTGAAATTTCCATTCTTTTTGAATAAGTTTATGTGTTAGTTTTCCTACATTTTATATAAACACTGTTTTTGGAATAATGATATTTTGCTCCTCAGTGAAATGACCCAGTCCTGCAATTGTTAGTGCAAATACATTTAGTTGTTGGAGAAGTGCACGGTTCTCTATACATTATTTCAGCCCTTAGCTGTGTTTTGTCCTTCTTTAAAGAGCCCATAGACATACACACACATAGACACACAGCCAAAACAGTTTTGCTTTTTTTTTTTTTTTTTAGATTACCCGAGTAATAGAGCAAAACATTTGACACTGGATACTGTAAACTTCACCTCTAATACAAGGAATGCAATTTGTGATTCTTAACAAACTCTAAGTGGGCTTTTAAAAACAGATTCTCAATAGTTAAATCAGGACCATATAAATGCTAAAATGAAGTATTTTATATTCCTTCTTTAAGTGATATAATTATTTTATATGAAAGATTTTAAAGAAAATATTCATTGTCTCTATGTTTCTGTACCAAAAAAAAAAAAAGGTAAATGAAGAGTATGTTTCACTAAAAGTCACATGATGTAAATTCAAGAAACATTGTCCATTTTTGCATGAAATAGAAACATTTTCAATGAAATTAAACATATCCAGTAAATGTTTTTGGAAAATAGTTTGATCCAGATTATATTTTCTTTTTAAGCATAGACTATTTCTTCATGTTGGATGTAGTACATTTCATGTACCAGCAGGAACAACTGCATTACTTTTGAAAACATGTTATATAACATAAGATTTGCTTATAAAACTAGAAATTATTTTTCTGTGCAGAAAAGGACTTTGAGCATTTTAAAATTTACTACCTTTAGTAAGTGTGGCAACTACTGAAATTTATTAAAATATTTATCATAAACATGTGCTTTTAACAATGCATATTCTTTTTAAAAATTAAATATAGCCCTTGTAATGATAGTCCAGGAAATACAAACTGCTAAATATTTTCTTATTTGTTCACTTAATTACCTAAATAAGAACAAATTTCCTAGTTTTCTATTTTACAAATGGGAAGGAAATCCTTTCCTTAGATGTTGCAAGCCATTGATTAAATCAACAAGAGACCTGATGTGCTGTACTCTTAGATCCCAGAATTTTTTTCTAGAGCTCTTAATTCCTATTAGGAAATATTTTGCATTAATATCTGAACATAATTACATATATTTGACAAAAATATAAAACTGATCAGTGTCAAGTTATGCATATTTATTGGTCTGGTTTATATTCACTTAGGAGGTAATTTATTTTCTTGTTTTTATATTTAAGTACTACTAATTGAATCTAAACTTCCATTCCTAAATTGGGACTATTCTGGAAAGGAGTCACTTATGTACAATTTTCTACTTTTTCAGAGGTCATCTGTTTTTCCTGTTTTTCCTTTCTGCCTACTTCTGTTTGCATCTGCTAATTGCTGGAGAAACATTATACACAGCCATGCTCTCTGTGTTTAATTCACATTCATGATAACTAATCTCAAGTGGACCCTTAATGCGCTCAGCAATCATACTGTTTTTCTCTAGTACTTTATTTATTTATTTATTATTTTTATTTTTGACAGACAGACACACACACACACACACACACACAGTGCAAGCAGGGGAGGGGCAGAGAAAGAGGGAGACGCAGAATCTGAAGCAGACTCCAGGCTCTGAGCTGTCAGCGCAGAGCCTGACATGGGGCTGTAACTCTTAAGCTGTGAGATCATGACCTAAGCAGAAGTCAGACACTTAATCGACTGAGCCACCCAGGTGCCCTCTGTTTTTCTCTAGTAGTTTAATTCTTCTCTCTCTCCTAGATGACTATTTCATACATTCTATTTTTCCAGCTCTTAACACCTTTCTCCCCATTCTCTTTACCATCTTCAGTTTCACTTTTCTAGTCAGGAGAGAACTTCTACCACATTCCGTGACCCCAGCTACCCACTTACCTGCATCTGGACACTTATGCCCTACCTTCTCTTCTGCAACTGTGCATGAATTGTCCATGTTCCTTCTACCCCTCTGCTTCTATATAAGATCCTGTCATCTCTAGCTCACTCAAAGACAGTGTTTTATCAGTGTTCCCCCATTAGATAATGCCTATACATATACAGGGAGAATCATTCTTCTCACATCAGGCCTTTCAAACTCCCTAAACAAAACCTTTACTCTCTCCAGTTATAGCCCCACATTTATCCTTTGCTTTACAACTCAACCTCTTAAAAGAGTTTTCTATACTAGCTGTCTCCTATTTCTTTCCCATTTCCTCTTTTTTTTTTAATTTAATTTTTTTTAACATTTATTTATTTTTGAGACAGAGAGAGACAGAGCATGAACAGGGGAGGGGCAGAGAGAGAGGGAGACACAGAATCTGAAACGGGCTCCAGGCTCTGAGCTGTCAGCACAGAGCCTGACGTGGGGCTCGAACTCACGGACCGTGAGATCATGACCTGAGCCGAAGTCAGACGCTTAACTGACTGAGCCACCCAGGCGCCCCATCTTTCCCATTTCCTCTTGACTCCACTCCACATAGTCTTGGATAACCACTGACCTCCACGGTGCCAAATCCAATAGTTACATGAGTCAGGTGTATCTTGCTTTACTTGTCAGCAGCATTTGAAACCGTTGACCTTCCTCTATCTTGCCTTCTTCACTTTGGCCCTGGGACACCACAAGAAAATCCTCACTAGGCCCAGAAGTGGCCCCAGTGCTCTCTCCCAACCATTGTCATTTCCCTTCTCAAATGAGCCGGTATCCCAACTTTTATGGTAATCACTTGGTAGCTTCTCTTATGGCTCTTCCATCCCACCATGTACTCTTAAAAATTATACTTGAATTTTACCTGTTTTTTGAGCTTCATTAGTGGGGTCATACACAAAGTATTAATTTGTGTCAGGCTCCTTTTATTCAACATTGTGTTGATGAGCTACACTCATATTGTTGGAGTGCTGCAGGACTCATTTGCATTGCTTTCTACTGATCCATTGTAGGAGTCTCACAGTGTATTCGTTCTACAGCTCACAGACATGTGGGCTCGTATGGGACTCAGTTTCTACACAATCCAGACTTGTGTGTCCTGGCCTGGCCTTCTAGCCACATTGCCTTAACAACACTGACCGGTTGGTTGGTGCCATTCCAGAGGAGAAGCCCTCCGTGCTGGCTGGCTGGTGAGGGGGCTGCTGCAATGATGCCCCGCCGGACTCTGCCTTCTCAGGCTGCTACTGGACAAACTCCTGACTCAGCTACTGGGGCAAAGAGTTTACGGCTCATCCTAGTGGATTTTGACTGAAGAAAGATGGACAAGAGGAAGAAACTGAAGATAAATTCTTTATTCTTCCAGCCACCAGTACACACGTATGTGTGAGATGTGGTTCTCATGTGACCTCTCACAAGACACACTGGGAAATTAAGGCATCAGCTATACTTGCTGCTAAGTAGAGGCCAGCTCTGTGACATCTCCCCTATGCTCTCGTCCTCCTTCCTTTATCATTCCCCCTTTTCACTCACCTGTGAGTCTCTGGAGTACATTCCTCAATGAAGTGATAGCACGTATGCTTTTGCCTCACACTATATTTTCTGGAGAACATAGAAGCTTCCTCCCAGGACCAGCTACATAATTAATTTATGGACCCCAGAGCAAAATGAAAATATGGGGACCCTTATTCAAAATTATTAAGAAGTTCAAGACAATGACAAAAGAGCATTGAACCAAGTACAGGAACTTCTAAGCTCTGGGTCCTGTATGACTGCACAGGTCATGTGTCCATGAAGCTGGTCTTGACTCTTCCCATTTCAGGCCCTCTGCCCACCCTGTCAGGCTCACGCTTTATCCCCCAATTCTTCATATTCCCTTCTCAGGTTCTTCACTATTACCTGCTGCTCGTGTGTGCTTCTAGAAACCATCTGTCTCATCTATCCATCTACCAATCTACCTATCTATGCATAGATTCCTTTTTTAAAAATGTTTATTTATTTTTGAGAGAGAGAGAGAGAGAGAGAGAGAGAGAGAGAGAGAGCACGAGCGAGCGAGAATCTGAAGCAGGTTCTGCCCTGTCAGTACAAATCTTGACAGGCTGGAACCCATGAACTGTGACATCATGACCTGAGCTGAAGTCTGATGCTCAACTGACTGAGCCACCCAGGTGCCCCACATAGATATCCCTTTTAAAGGTACTCTAACAACCTGGTGAAAAGAATATACTGGGTTGTTGGTGAGAAGGAATTTTTAATGATTAAGCAACATTATATCAGTTACACATACTACTGTTAGATAAATGACAACTTAATTATTTAATAAAGTCACATATAAATCACCTATCTACTGCTTTATTCTTTTAAAATAATTTATTTGGATTTTTAGTAAGTCTTGATTAAACACATTTTCCCATACACACTGCATACACATTTCTTTTGTAAGTTTAAATTTAGTTCTTGGCACAGATAGGTATCTCATAAATGATATTATTCCTGTTTAAGCCCGCAGTTTTGTATCATTTTTTCCCTTTCTCATCACTGTTCCCTCTTAGGAATGCCAAATTAAGCAAATAAAAATACAGGATGTCTAGTTAACTTTGAATTTCAGCTATTAAATAAGTTTTAGTCTAAGAATGTCCTATGAAATATTTGGGATATACTTATACTGAAAAACAACTCATTTTTATTTGAAATTAAAATTTAGCTGAGTATTCTGTATTTTGTCTGTCTATTCCACTTTAGATTGTAAGATGTCTGAAATTAGGAGTTATGCATGCTACACATGTATCCTTACTGTCCAAAGAGCAGTGTTAGGGAGTGTCCGGGTGGCTCAGTCGGTTAAGTGTCCAACTCAACTCAGATAGTGATTTCACCATTTGTGGGTTTGAGCCCTGTGTTGGTCTCTCTGCTGACAGCTCAGAGCCTGGAGCCTGCTTCAGATTCTGTGTCTCCCTCTCTCTGTCCCTGCTCCATTTATACTCTCTCTCTCTCAAAAATAAAGAAATAAACATTAAAAAAAACCCTGTTAGGTTCTTAATAAATATTTGATGGGAAATTCTCCTAGGAAACACCCCCCAAATAATCAGATATTTCAAATGTAATTTCCATTGGGACTTTCTGAGCCTAGAAAGGACTTTCTGAGCTCTTTATTAATGAGCACTGCTTGGAAGTTTGTAAGGGACGCTGTACCATAAGGTGCATATACTCACCTTGGTAATTCTACCGGATGCCACCCCAGAAAGACGGTCACCTAGAAATCAGTTTCTGCCTGTCTTTGCTCCAGGAGATGAATTAATGATGCATTAGAGATAGAGCTACTGTTTTACGTTGTTCTATGATTTTCTGCTTTCATCTGGGCAAATAATTTAAACTACATACATCTTTCTTTGTCTTTTCTCTTGGGTTGTGACCTTTCTTATGGGGCTTTGGTAAAGAAGAGTAACACCTCACAGAGATGATTGTCACTATAATCATTTAGCTTGTGAGGCAAGAGGCCAAAGAAACAGTACAATAACAACACCTCCTGGGGCTCAGGTAGGTGAATAGGGGGTGAACATGAACTCAAAATTAGGTTTCCTTCAGATCGTGTGTAATTAGCGAACACGCTGTTCTGTTATAAATGTGGCTCATCAGTTAATTTGGGGAACTTATTTCATAGAAAGAAAAGCATGAGTGAAAGTAGTAAGTTCAGAAATGAGGAGCTGACCCTTTGATTCTTTGAATACAAGTGACTTCCTATGCCCTAAAAGATTACAACCACCCTTTGAGACATCAGAATGGTGTTGCATTTTATCAAGTGATGCTGGGTCAGCCTGAGAGATCTGCATTTATCTGAGTCTGTCCCTGTAATTGCTGTGAGATTTTGTGTCACAGCTGTCCTGTTTTTCCTTTACACTTCAGTTCAATGTTTGTGATTTCATGTCTGATCTGATTGTTACTGAGCAATTGCCTTGATTGGAGAATTTAATGCTTTGATTAGAATGTTTAAATGTTCTTTTCCTGTGGCCAGATTTCTGTTCCTTCCTATGTCTTATGCCTCGTTCCTTCACACAAGAAGGAATCTTTGAAGTCAGTGGAAGCTCAGCTTAAAGAGGGATACACTGCTCTGTGGGGTGGGTGATGGGGAAGCAAACATGCAGCCCCTGGTTTTCAATTTGTTTGTGACCTAACTGGAAAAAATAACATGACTAGCAGTAAAGAGTGTATTTGGTGAGTTTAAAAGAAATTTTATAATTATTTTATTTTAAATATTTAAATATTTATTTTAAATAAATATTTTTAAAAATTTTTTGTTTGTTTTGTTTAATTATTTATTTTGAGAGAAATAGAGCACAAGTGTGGGAGGGGCAGAGAGAGGGAGACACAGAATCTAAAGCAGGCTCCAGGCTCTGAGCTGTCAGCACAGAGCCCGATGCTGGGCTTGAGCCCACAAACCATGAGATCATGACTTGAGCCAAAGTCAGACACTTAACCGACTGAGCCACCCAGGTGCCCCTAAAATAATTTTAAAACTTGTTCTTAAGAAAATTTCATACAAATTTCTCAGTTACTAAAATGAATGACTACTGAGTATTCACATCAATAAAGCAACTACTTGAATAAAATAAAGGCATGTACATATATTTCTTGCCCAGTTTATCTCTATAACCTCCATACACTCAAATCCAAAATTTTACATGGAATAAGTGTGGTCCTTACAGGGATAACATCTTCAGAATGGGAATATAGTACTTAAGAAAAGGTACTTAAACCTGCCACTCTTCAGAAAGGAAACTCATTGGAAAATGATCCAGAGAAACATCTTCAGAGATAAAAATCAGAAGGTTTGATAGAAGAAACACCAATTGGTGTATGTGGCATGTAAATAATACATTGATTTATATCCACTTTTATTATTGAGGAAAGCTCATCAAACCTCACTTAATGAATTAGTGTCTCCCTTTTTCTTTTTTTTTTTTAATTTGTTTTTAATGTTTATTCATTTTTGAAAGAGAGAGAGAGAGAGGTAGGGAGAAAGAGAGAGAACCAGCCCATGAGCTGGGGAGGGACAGAGAGAGAGAGAGAGAGAGAGAGAGAGAGAGAGAGAGAGACAGGATCCAAAGCAGGCTCCAGGCCCTGAGCTGTCAGCACAGAGACCCACACAAACCTCGAACACATGAACCTGTGAGATCATGTCCTGAGCTGAAGTAGGATGCTTAACCAACTGAGCCCCCTAGGAGTCCCTCCCTTTTTCTTTCAATATTTCATTTTCATTATAACAAATCCCTAGCCATTTTTGCTTTCTTATATCTTCAAATTAATACAATTAAAATGGAACTCATGAGTTTCTTTTCTTGGAGATACTAAAAATTCTCAGCATTTGGAGGACCTGTAACCTTTCTTAAATGGGACCATCTTTTAGCACGAAAAATAATTCTTAGATGGTGCTTTAACTCCTGGTTTCAGTACAAAGACAGATTGTCAGGGTAATAAATTAAAGGCACCTCACTGCAGTTATTTTGGCCAATGTTCTACCACAGGCCCATATTAATATTTTATTCCCTTTAATATTATTACATGATGCAGGCTTTATTTAAATGGATTTGACGGGTCTCTTGGTTGGCTTGACAACCAGAGGGAAAAATTAATGTTCTGCATTTAATCTCAGCTCAAGGCGCTAAATTATTTTGGAGGTCAAAACCGTCATGCATATCATGCTAAATTATTGAATGTAATAACTATTAGCTAGCTGTCTATTTATGGATTTTAAAAATTGTTTACTTCATGCATGTTGGCCTAATTTTTAAGTAAATCTCCCTTAAAATTAGAAAAAAATTTTTTTATGTGTATCCTAACCCTTGCAATTGTGGTAACTGGACTAATAGAATATGCCAGGTGGCCATCTTATAAATGATGTTTAACTTGCTAAATGTTAATAAAGTGCAGACAGCATTCTTCCTCTCACTGGCTGCATCTTTACATGAAGTTTAAGTATTCTGAGAGAAATAGTGACTCTGTTATATTGGAAGCTATTATCTTAAGATAAAAAACACAAGATGCACTGCGGGGGAAAAAAAAAGATTGTTGAAGGGATTTAGTTGCTGAGGGAACTAGTGAACCATATTCTAATTATTTAAAGAATAATTGAAACGGTATTGAAAAAGGAATTGACATGTAAAGTGATAGCATTGGATTAAAAAATATTTTAATGAGAGATCTGACAAATGAAATGTAAAATAGTGTATTTATTATTTAAATTGGATATAAGTTCCATATCCTCATCCTTTGGTATGATCTAATGTATAAGGTGATTGACATCAGCAGTATTATGCAATGTTTAGGATATATGAGAGTACTGTCCTTATTTCCCAGACTTTTTTATAACCAGAGTTATAAAAACTGCATCTTAACAGCAGTATCTTATATCTTTAGATATTAGGAAGGTGGTAAAGGGAATTTTGAACAAAGCACCTATAGTCCTGTCACAGTTCTGCCTCTTCTGGATTTTATCTTAACTATAGCTAGCACTTTCTATGTATGAGGCTTTCTGAGGTTAAGCAGTTTTAACTGCTTTACTTAAAGCAACATCAGTCATGGCCAATGGGCCATGATGAAAAGAAGAACTTCAAATAAGAAGGTGATTTTTCTTCCTGGTAATGAATGGCGATGGGCCAAAAAAACTTCCAGTAGTTTCCAGTGCAGGATAACAGCTTATCTGAGTGAGTGTAGGAGCATTTGACCAGCCTGGCTATTGGTACAGGGATTGGACCTCACGGAAAGGGCTGAAGTTGCACTCTTCATCCCATCTCTCTTTCTGTCTTTCCTGTCTTGCTTATAAATTACTTCATTCATCTAAATGAGAGCTTTTTGGAAGGCTGTTAGTTTGTAAATGGCAGGTCTATCTAGTGACCCAAGAGAGTTTCTTGGTGGCATCTAGCCATGTGGAGAGATTATCGAGCAAGGAGTAGTTAGGTGGTTTGAAACTGCTTCTCAGCAGCCCCTGAGGTCAACCAAATGGCTAAACTGAGGAGCAGCTTGGCAGCTAGCCAGGCTCTGGGGGTGAAGGAGGAAAAGAGTTTGAATTTTAACCTCTGCACCAGGGATCTGACTGCCTGACCGTGAACATCTAGGATCCGTGCTGTGATCGTGGTCTGTCCCTGGGAGAAGATAAATTTTCTTTCCCTTATCTTCATCCAGTGATTCAATTAATGCAAAACCAAAGCAAAACAACTCCAATTAGTATTTGCTGGGCTGGGGCTTTGGAACACAGGATTGAATGAGACTTAGTTCCAGCCTAAGAGGAGTTACTGCCTTCTTTAGGCTGTTGTGTTTGTACCTATCCCTCCCTCACCTCAGCCTCTGACAGAGGAGTCCTTGGAGACAGCACCAGGGATAACTAGGGAAAGCTATGAGGATCAGCAGAATGAGCCCCTATGGAGATGGGAATCGGGATTTCCTAACACAAGACAGGAAATACAGAGCCAATAGGAGGATGCACATCTCATCTTGGGACAGAGAGAGCAGCATTCAGAATGTGGGAGGCTTTGATATGAATATTAAAGATGATGTAAACCCTAGGTGAATTGGAAGCTGATGGATCATCATTTTGGCTGTTGTTGTGAGTTTTCAAGAGCTAAGTGTTTCATCTATGATATTTTTGAGTTGGGTGTATTTTTTTTAAGATCCCTCATAAAAAAAGTAAAACTGTCCTTTGCTCTCCATTGCTCTCATTTAAAACTGGAGATACCTTACATTTAGAGGTGACTTCAGGTTTATAAGAACTTGGGTGGGACCCAAAGAAAAAGAAGCAGAGAACTTCCTTTAAATATTTCATTCTACTTACTCCTTACCAGCTGTACTTTCCCGTGATAGAATAAGAATACTAATTTTTTGTGGGAAATAATTAAGGAAAGAAAACATGTCCTATTCTGTGACTAATGGCAGCTTTTTTTTTTTAGCAGCTTTGTTATTTTATTTTATTTATTTATTTTTTAAATATATGAAATTTATTGTCAAATTGGTTTCCATACAACACCCAGTGCTCATCCCAAACGGTGCCCTCCTCAAAACCTATCACCCACCCTCCCCTCCCTCCCACCCCCCATCAACCCTCAGTTTGTTCTCAGTTTTTAACAGTCTCTTATGGTTTGGCTCTCTCCCACTCTAACCTCTTTTTTTTTTTCCTTCCCCTCCCCCATGGGTTTCTGTTAAGTTTCTCAGGGTCCACATAAGAGTGAAACCATATGGTATCTGTCTTTCTCTGTATGGCTTATTTCACTTAGCATCACACTCTCCAGTTCCATCCACGTTGCTACAAAAGGCCATATTTCATTCTTTCTCATTGCCACGTAGTATTCCATTGTGTATATAAACCACAATTTCTTTATCCATTCATCAGTTGATGGACATTTTGGCTCTTTCCATAATTTGGCTATGGTTGAGAGTGCTGCTATAAACATTGGGGCACAAGTGCCCCTATGCATCAGTACTCCTGTATCCCTTGGGTAAATTCCTAGCAGTGCTATTGCTGGGTCATAGGGTAGGTCTATTTTTAATTTTCTGAGGAACCTCCACACTGCTTTCCAGAGCGGCTGCACCAATTTGCATTCCCACCAACAGTGCAAGAGGGTTAATGGCAGCTTTTAAAATCACTGTGTAACTTAAAAAAAAAAAAAGTTCTCCAAAAATACATTTCAAAAAGCAACCTGCTTCCCTCTGCAGTTGGGAAGCATATCACAACAGTTTTTGGGTCAAAGCCTTATAAAAATAAAAAATCTCCATAAAATAAAAATTAAACAAATATTACCAATATTTTATTTTATTTTATATTTTATTTTATTATTATTTTTAAAATTTAAATCCAAGTTATTTAAAATACAGTGTAGTAATGGTTTCAGTAATAGAACGTGGTGATTTATCTTCTACATATGGTACCTAGTGCTCAGCCCAACAAGTGCCCTCCTTAATGCCTATCACCCATTTAGCCCATCCCCCTACCCAACTCCCCTCTAACAACCCTCAGCTTGTTCTCTGTGTTGAAGAGTCTCTTATGGTTTGCCTCCCTCTCTGTTTTTACCTTATTTTTCCTTCCTTTCCCCTGTATTCATCTGTTTTGTTTCTTAAATTACACATATGAGTGAAAGCATATGGTATTTGTCTTTCTCTGACTGACTTACTTTGCTTAGCATGATACACTCTAGTTTCATCCACGTTATTGCAAATGGCAAGATTCCCTTCTTTTTGATCGCCAAGTAGTATTCCATTGTATATATACACCACGTCTTCTTTATCCATTCATCCATCGATGGACATTTAGGCTCTTTCCATACTTTGGCTATTGTCGATAGTGCTGCTATAAATGTTGGGGTGCTGTGCCCCTTTAAACAACATACATGTATCCTTTGAATAAATACCTAGTAGTGCAATTGCTGGATCATAGGAGGTAGTTCTATTTTTAATTTTTTGAGGAATCTGCATACTATTTTCCAGAGTGGCTGCACCAGTTTGTATTCCTACCAGCAGTGCAAAAGTGTTCCCCTTTTTCCACCTCCTTGCCAACATCTAATGTTTCCTGAGTTGTTCATTTTTGCCATTCTGACAGGTATGAGGTGGTATCTCATTGTGGCTTTAATTTGTATTTCCCTGATGATGAGTGATATTGAGCATCTTTTCATGTGTCTGTTAGCCATCTGGATGTCTTCTTTAGAAAAGTATCTGTTCATGTCTTCTGCCCATTCCTTCACTGGATTATTTGCATTTTGGGTGTGGTGTTTGGTAAATTCTTTATAGATTTTGGATACTAACCCTTTATCTGATATGTCATTTGCAGATATCTTCTCCCATTCTGTCAGTTGCAATTTAGTTTTGTTGATTATTTCCTTTTCTGTTCGGAGGTTTTATATCTGGTTGAGGTCCCAATAATTCACTATTGCTTTTGTTTCCCTTGCCTCTGGAGATGTATTGAGTAAGAAGGTGCTGTGGCTGAAGTCCTAGAGGGTACTGCCTGTTTTCTCCTCTAGGATTTTGATGGTTTCCTATCTTACTTTTAGGTCTTTCATCCAGTTTGAGTTTATTTTTGTGTATCGTGTAAGAAAGTGGTCCAGTTTCATTTTTCTGCATTTTGCTGTCCAGTTCTCCCAGCACCATTTACTAAAGAGACACTTTAGTGTCTTTTTTTCCATTGGATATTCCTTCCTGCTTTGTTGAAGGATTAGTTGGCTGTACATTTTTCAGTCCATTTCTGGGTTCTGTATTCTGTTCCACTGATTTATGTGTCTGTTTTTGTGCCAGAACCATACTGTCTTGATGATTATAGCTTTGTAATATTGCTTGAGGTCTGGAATTGTGATGCCTCCAAGCTTTTCTTTTCTTTTCAACATGGCATTGGCTACCTGGGGTCTTTTCTGGTTCCAACAAATTTTAGGATTGTTTGTTCTAGCTCTGTGAGGAATGCTGGTATTGATAGGGATTGCATTGAATGTGTAGATTGCTTTGGGTAGTATTGACATTTTAACAATATTTGTTCCAATCCATGAGCATGGAATGCTTTCCATTTTTTTGTGTGTCTTCTTCAATTTCTTTCATAAGCTTTCTATAGTTTTCAGCATACAGAGCTTTTACCTCTTGGGTTAAGTTTATTCCTAGGTATCTTAAGGTTTTGGGTACAATTATGAATGGGATCGATTCCTTGATTTCTCTTTTTGATGCTTCATTATTGGTGTATAGAAATGCAACTGATTTCTGTACATTGATTTTATATCCTGTGACTTGGCTGAATTCATGGATCAGTTCTAGCAGTTTTTGGTGGAGTCTTTTGGGTTTTCCACATACAGTATCATGTCCTCTGCAAGGAGTGAAGGCTTGTCTTCTTTCTTACTGATTTGAATGCCTTTTATATCTTTTTGTTGTTTGATTCCTGTGCTAGGACTTCCAGTACTATGTTGAACAACAGTAGTGAGAGTGGACATCCCTGCTGTGTTCCTGATCTTATGGGGAAAACTCTGTTTTTCCCCATTGAGGATGATATTAGCTGTGGGTCTTTTGCATATGGCCTTTACTATCTTGAGGTATGTTCCTTCTAACCCTACTTTCTTGAGGGTTTTTATCAAGAAAGGATGCTATATTTTGTCAAATGCTTTCTGTGCATCTATTGAGAGGATCATATGGTTCTTATCCTTTCTCTTATTAATGTGATATATTATGTTGATCGATTTGTGGATATTGAACCAGCCCTGCAACCCAGGAATGAATCCCACTTGATCATGGTGAATAATTCTTTCGATATACTGTGGAATTCAATTTGCTAGTGTCTTGAGAATTTTTGCATCCATGTTCATGAAGTAAATTGATTTGTAATTTTACTTTTTAGTGGGGTTTTTGTCTGGTTTTGGAATCAAGGTAATGCTGGCCTCATAGAATGAGTTTGGAGGTTTTCCTTATGTTTGTATTTTTTGGAGCAGCTTCAAAAGAATAGGTATTAACTCTTCTTTAAATGTTTGGTAGAATTCCTCTGGGAATCCAGTGGCCTGCTGTCTTGTTTGTTGGAACCTTACCAATATTTTAAATACCTACATTTGAGCATGTGAGTATTGTTCTAAAAGACGCTGTGCATATCTGTTGTCATGTTGAGGTATTTGGTGTTCAATACATAAGGAAGAGATGTTAATTATTCTATGTTAGTCATATAAATCTCATTATTAGTGATTGAGTGACAAAAATCTCTGACTGGCCGAATGAGATTCCTGTAGTAAAGGATTCTGAATTTTTTTTAGTAGTTTCACAGGGGTAATTGGTCTATTAAGTCATTTGGCTCCATAAAGAAGCTTTAGAATTCTAGTAGGCATCTATGAAGTGAAGGCAGAGCTATACTTAAAATAAGGTAAGGGAAATTGCAATGAGGTTAGCTGGGTTTGATGACTGCTAAAGATTAGTGGGAGAAAGTATTCTGTTATTAAATATTTTCAGTCTACATATTTTACTTATTGGATATTAGATAGCTAGGTTTATTGGATGTACTGAACTTGGCAGGATACAATTAGGAAGCAGTTTGTTGTTTGTTGTTGTTGTTGTTCTTACTGTCTTTGTGGATATCCATTGTCAACTGTCAACTCCGGGTGACATCTTGTATGAAACGTACAGTTTTTAATTCCTTTAAAAAATTTTAAACGTCCAGGCCAATCTAAATCCAAATCTTGTTTTCTTCTCCAATTCAAACCTTCTCCACCTTTTTTCTTCACTTAAGGGAAGTAAGGCCTATTATGTTTTGATAAACTCCTTGTTTCACTTCCCTGCTCCACTGCCCATTGCTTCTAGGTCCTCCAAGTGGGCCAGGGAAAAAAGAAAAATAAGAGAAAATGTGGCCAAGCCCATTGTATTAGACTGCTCCACTGCTGTAATAAAGTATCCCAGACTGAGTGGCTTAAACAACAGAAATTTATTTTCTTATGGTTCTGGAGGCTGGGAAGTTCAAGATCAAGGTACTGGCTGGTTCATTTCCTGGTGGGAACTCCCTTCCTGGCTTGCAGAGGTCTGCCTTCTTGCTATGTCCTCACATGGCAGAGACAGAGCTCTGGTGTCCCTTGCTCTTCTTATAAGGGCAACAGCCCTATTGTCTTAGAGCCTCATCCATATATGTCTCATTTAATCTTTATCACTCTCTTACAGGCCTATCTCCAAAGACAGTAACATTGGGAGTTAGGGCTTCAATGTATGTTTTGGGAACAAACATTCAGTCCACAGTACCAATTTTCCTTACCTGGTGTTTTATCTGGTGGTTATAGTTCTACCTTGATTCTCTAATGGCCTTTTTTATGGCAAGGCTTCTGTCATGGGCTAGAAATAGTGGGTTCATAGGAGGACCAGAAGGCACTTCCACCTTATTTACTTCCCCTAATATATTAGTGAGGGCAAAGGTTAAGTAGTTCTAACAAGAGACCAAACATATAATAGCTTAAATCATGCATTCTCAATAGCAGTGAAAATTGGTTCTTGGGAGAGAGGGAAATGAAAAAAAGGTTTAAGTTATTAAAATGGTTTGTGGCCTTCAAAAGCTCCAAAAAAAATCTCATTTCTTAGTATTTAATCTCTCTTGTTAGGAAGAAATTAAGTTAAATTAAATTAAATTAAAAATTTAGTTAAATTTATTTTTTCTTCTTAGAGGGGCAATAAGAAAAAAATGTTGAGCAACACTGGCTTAAATAAAAAAGACATTTATTCTTCTCTCTCTGAACAGTCCATCTCTGCCTCATAAGGTCATTTAGGGACTCAAGTACCTTCCATCTTACTGTTCCACCATCACCTAGTATGTTACCCTGGTCTGCAGGATCAAAAAGCTGTCAGGAAATGTCAGTTTTTTAGAGGAAAGAGGAAAGAGGGGAATCCAGGGCAAAGAATTTCATTTTGGCGAGTGAGGCTGAAGTTATACCCATTATTTCAACTAACTTTGTATCATGGTAATGTAGTCATGTGGTTTCTTTTAGTGGAAAGAGGCTGGGAAACAACATTTGTAGCTTGGAAGCCATAAGTCTAGCAAAAGGGAGAGGAAATTCGTGGGAACCACTGGCAGCATGCCATCTCAACCCAAAAAATGTACTCTTTGGCTGACTGCTTATGACCTTCCTTCAGTTGCTGCCCTGCAGTGGTGCATCCCACATAACCCCTTTCTGCTGTGGTTCCTCATCCTAAAGACAGCTATCTTGGCCAATATTCTTTCCAAGATCATCCTAGCCTATAATGCAAGGTGTCCACCCAAACAATGGGAACTCATGTAACCTTGTTGCATTACAAAGTAGAAGGGTATGTTGATCTCATAACTGTATTCTCTTCTTGCTTTTTATGCATGGGCTACTTCAGAAAGACCAGTTTAAGGGGAACCTATGTTAATATCTAGAATCTCTTTGGTTATCTATTTTGCTTGCCGCAGAGGTAAAATTAGGCACTTCTTTCAGGTGAGGACAATGATGTCTGATGGCAGTGAGATGCAAGACACCCCTCTTGCAAACATCTCCAAGGCACTTAGGGGATTCTTCATTTTAAGCTTACTCATTTGCTTGGAGGATAAAAAGCAACCCTATACTCACCTCTATGGGAATAGTCAGGGAAATGCCACAGTGCTTTTGAGTTTTTTTGCTTTAAGGAATCATTCCCTTTGATCAATTTCAAATATCTCATAAAAAGAAGGGTGGGGTTGGGGTGGGGCAATGTAGCCGATGCTGCTGTGGTACCCTGCATCTCATCCTATTGATTCAGTTTTTATTTCAGCGTTGGCTCTGGTGGACAGTACTAAGCCCATGGATACCATTTTAACCTAAGCATCTGCAATGGATCTTCCCAATTGCCTCAGGACCTTATCTAAAGCAACAGAAATCCCCTTGGTCCAGTTGTAGATTCAGTCCCCAAATGCTACGAGGTTAATGCTGCAAGAAATCCTCAACCAATGGGTAAGCCAGTGGATAAGTGCTCTCTTCTTTTGGGTGGACTATCCTAGAAGGTGTTCTGTGTGTTCCTCAGATGTCCCTGCAGAATAAAGCCCCTGTTACCCATGGTGATAATCTCAATAATGTATTGTGAGTTGGCTTTGCCACCTTTTCTGCCTCATTTGCTTGTCCTTTTACTCCTGTCTTTTGTATAAATTATTCGTGAGCTACCTCAGTGCCAGTCCTTTTCTCAGATTTCCTTTTGCAGGAACTCAGACAAAGGTATGGTTTTGTTATAGTAGGTAAGACTTACAGCTATAGAGTTGGTAGCTCTCTTTAGAGCATAGAGATGCTTATTCATTTTTGTGAGTTTTGGGGACCTTAGGTGAAACTCTGAGTGAACAGAAATACAATAAAACCTTGGATTGTGAGTAATTTGTTCTGAGAGTGTTCCACAAGAAGAACAATAATTTCCAATAGATTTTAACTTGACAAACGAGTGATGTCTCGCAATATGAATAGTACGTGATGCCAAATGTTCTTTTTTCTCTCTTTTTTACTGGGGGATTGTAGGTGATCATCTCTCATGCTCAGATATTTAGTCTCAGGCTGTGGTGTTTGGCAGAAATCAGTGATTTTCCAGAATGTTGAAAGGCGTCCAAACTGGCATTAGTGTATTTTTTGTCACTTCAAAGCACCTATGGGCAGTTCTTTGCTTCTCCATACAAGAGTTAAGTTTAGGAATGCTTTGCTTCATGCTAGGTCAGGTTGCCTGCAGATATAGACCCTTTTCTCTGATGTCTTATTGCTAGTTACATTATTGCTAGTATATGACAAGAGTTTATCAATACTGTACTGTAGTCAACCTCCATGTGAGTGTATACAATGGCCCCAAGTAGAAAAAGGTTGAAAAGAAAGGCAGTGAGAAGGAGATGATTAT
Organism: Panthera uncia; assembly: GCF_023721935.1. Classification (NCBI taxonomy): domain Eukaryota; kingdom Metazoa; phylum Chordata; class Mammalia; order Carnivora; family Felidae; genus Panthera; species Panthera uncia. The sequence continues at coordinate 143,815,905 of NC_064811.1, forward strand.
GGTGGAAGTGAAGAAGGAATCATCCAAAAGTATGAATGAGATATGTGAGTGACTGAAATGGCAAGATTTTATAAGAAGTTTACATCGACCATTTGTGCAATATTAAAGAGGAAAGAAGAAATTAGGGAGTTAGATGCAGCAAAAGAAGTCATGAGAATATCAAAGCAATGGCCACGTGTTCTGGAAGATGTAGAAAAGTTGTTTCTGGTTTGGATAAGCAAGAAACAACTGACAGGCGATACTATGAGTGAGAACTTTATCTGTGAGAAGGCAAAGGCCTTGTACACCACCAACCTTGTAAGTAAACTGCCAGGTACATTAACAGAAAATGAAGAATGCTTCAAGGCAAGCAGGGGATGGTTTGATAACTTTAAGCGGAGAAATGGCATCCATAGTGTTGTGAGGCACAGAGAAGCTGTGAGTTCAGGCACTAAGGTAGCTGAGGCATTCACTACTGAGTTCCAGAAGCAAATGGTTTCCATGTGTTACCTGCTAGAGCAAGTTTTTATTTTTTATTTTTATTTATTTATTTATTTTTTTTAATTTTTTTTTCAACGTTTTTTATTTATTTTTGAGACAGAGAGAGACAGAGCATGAACGGGGGAGGGGCAGAGAGAGAGGGAGACACAGAATCGGAAACAGGCTCCAGGCTCCGAGCCATCAGCCCAGAGCCTGACGCGGGGCTCGAACTCACGGACCGTGAGATCGTGACCTGGCTGAAGTCGGACGCTTAACCGACTGCGCCACCCAGGCGCCCCTAGAGCAAGTTTTTAAATGTGATGAGAGGGGGCTTCTTTGTAAAAAGATGCCAAAGAGAACCTACATTACAGACGGAGAGAATGCAATGCCCGGTCACAAGCCCCTGAAAGCCCCTGTTTGTGTATCAGTCCAAAAATCTAGGAGCCTTCAAGAAATGCAGGGTGCAGAGGATCCAGTTAAACATTATATGGAGGTCCAACAGCAAGGCTTGGGTCTCTTGTATCTTGTTTGTTGAGTGGATCAATGAGGTCTTCAGTCCTGTAGTGAAGAAATACCTTTTAGAAAAGTATCTGCCACTCAAAGCCTTGCTGATTATAGATAATGCTCCTGCTCATCCTCTAGGCTTTGAGGACGACTTACTGGAGGAATTTAAGTTCATTAAGGTCAAGTTTCTTCCTCCCAACACCACTCCAATCCTCCAGCTCATAGATCGGCTGGTCAAGGTTTTCAAACCTTAAAAAGTTTTGCTCCAAAGCACTATTTCAGTGATACTTCGAGGTGACCGAAGGAACAAACTTTACCCCCTGAAAGTTTTGGAAAAATCATTTCCATGTTGTGAACTGCTCCAACATCATCAAGAAAGCCTGGGATGCGGTCACCAAGAGAGCCCTCAATTTTGCTTGAAGAAAGCTGTGGCCTAATTTTGTTCTTGGACATGCCTTAGAGGGGCTTGCTCATGAACAGGAGCTGCCAGTTGTTGATGAAATTGTGTTCTTGGGGAAGGCCATGGGACTGGAGGTGAATGAGGACAACATTCAAAAGCTGGTGGAGGAGCATGGCCAGGAGCTGACCACTGATGAAGTGGTGGACCTGCATCATGAGCAACAGCAAGAGGTTATAGAGGAGATCTCGTCTGCAGAGGAGGAGGAGAAAAGGTGGAGGAATCCCTCACTTCAAGTGAGATTAGGGAAATGTGGGAAACAGCATAAAATTTTGTAGAAGAGCACCACCCGAATAAAGCTGTAGCAGTGTGAGTGATGAATCTGTTTAATGACAATGCAATGTCATATTTCCGCAAAATCCTCAAAAGGAGGCAACAGCAAGTGTCATTGGATAGGTTCCTTGTTAAAGTTGCAAGAAAAGAAGATTCCATTGAGCCAATAGATAGCAGTGATTCCGTTAGTGATAGTGAGAGTTATCCTACACAATAACCCTCTTCTCTCTTGTCTCCCTCACACCAGCCATGATGGTTTTCAAAGGTAAGTGCAGGTTAGTTTGTTTATTTTTCTTTATATTTTGTATTTTCTTTATTATTTTGTATTATATTACAGTATTGTAATAATTAAATTTTTTTTAATGTTTATTTATTTTTGAGAGAGAGACAGCATGAGTAGGGGAGGAGCAGAGAGAGAGGGAGACACAGAATGTGAAGCAGGCTCCAGGCTCTGAGCTGTCAGCACAGAACCTGACGTGGGGCTCGAACCCGTGAACCATGAGATCATGACCTGAGCCAAAGTCAGATGCTTAACTGACTGAGCCACCCAGGAGCCCCTTGCAATCATTTTTATATGAATATTTTTGGGTTGTGGAACAAATCATGTGAGTTTCCATTATTTCTTATGGGGAAATTCACTTTGATATCCAAGTGCTTTGGATTACAAGCATGTTTCTGGAATGAATTATGCTCATAAACCAAGGTTTTACTGTACTTTCACTTTTATCTTTTCATTCCTACAGTAGCAAATTTTCTCAAATTCATTTAGCTTCATATTAAAACTTAGTATTTAGTGAAACAAATCTTGTTTTCTTTTTACAAAAGGCATTTTCTGAGTGAATTATGAGCTAATGTCCTAAGATTGAGTTATATAAGGAACACCTAGATAATTGACCAGTATGCAAAATTTCAGGCAGTCTTCCTTGTAGCCTAACTATAAGAATTAGGCATGGTACCTAGGACTAATTAGTTTGTGCAGGGATTGGCTTGTCAACTATGAGGTGACGCCACATCACAATATCCTTATGTCTTAAATTTGAAGGCATTCATTTTGCCTTTTCCAGTTTTATGAGTTATATCCTTTGTGTTGATTATAGAAATTGTATAACAGAATTTTGTATCTCTATAGTGAATATTGGAGAAGAAAATTAAGAGATTATTAAATGTGCTTTGGGATTATCATAAATATAATAAATAATAATTATTCATGGTGTTTTACCTAGCAGTATTGGGTCTCTTTCTTAGTGATCATTGGGAAAGCTGGTAGAAGAAAAGCATAGATATAGGACAAGTATTTGCTTAACTTTTTTTTTTTTTAGTATTTGCTTTCTTTATGCATTTTTGTAGTTAAAAATAATTGGCACTTGACATGAAATAGAATACAGAAAACAAGTCTTCCTTTACTCGTCTCAAATCTTTTGTGGAAGGTCAAGATGTATCCTGCAATTTACTAAAAATGCTATTGTTATTGTGTTGTAGCAATATTTCTTCAGAGGTTGGAATGATAGCTGGCTTTAATACAGAAAGCTTGATAAAACTGTTATAAATCACAGTGTTTTAGGGGAAAGACTAGATTTTGATTATTTATGATTTCTACAGTTTCTCAGATAATTGTGTAGGACTTTGAGTCTTTCTGTCACTATCTCCAGTGGTTTGAATTTGTTGGATTTGAAGGAAATTGGTAAGAGCACTTCCAGATTACTCAGAAAGTTTATTTCCAACCCTCTCATAAGAAATAAGCTCATGGTTGACTAGGGAGTAAAGTAAACTTTCCTGGAACATTGTTAAAACAAGCTACTGGGTCTCTTGGCTCAGTTCTTTTCTACTATGCACAGAAAGCAACTTATAATTTTCACAACTGCACGATTAAAGTTTCTTCTTCCAATGCTGTTTATTACCCAGTTTTAACATTTTGAGATTTTCTTTTACTCTTTTTCTAGCATAAAGGATAGTGTCAATTCATCATTAATTTATATTACTATTATAATGCAGCTGAAGTATACTTGGGAATCCTTTTGGGGCCTCCAAAAGAAATCTGAGGCATGGATTTTCTGTTCACCAAAATGATTCTTGGAAAGTAAGTATAGATAGAAACACATTTTTGGAGAGAAAAAATTTTAAAGGACCATATTTTCTGCGGCCAAGAGCTACTACCTGATATTGAAAAAGCATCCCTTAACATCCTGCTGAGCTCTAGTAGACTGACCACCTGACCATGGGACATCAAATGAATATGAAACTAGAGTTGTCCATCATTTGGATAATTTCCAATCCACTTATAATATCGGGCAATATAATACATCTGTCACAGAGGAGGTAGTCAACAATCAGACAGAAAATACAATAGGGTGATTCATTTTGTGAATTTCAGTCAGCCTCTCTCCTCAGCTATTCCAGTGCTCTGGCAGTGGTCCCATGAATGGAATGGTGGCAATGATGGGGTCCATGATTGTATGCGACAATATATAACCTATGCCACTAGTGAATGTCCAGTTTGCCTGTAGTGGAGACTGGCACTGAGCTCTCCATCTGTACCTTTCCTTGAGGTTGACCAATTAGCCACTGGAGAAGTCAGCATTTTGTTTTCACTGGAATTTATCTTCCTTATCTGAAGTGTCTCTGTAAGCAATGTCATCCAAGGACGTACAGAATGCTGGATTTATTGGTATGGGATCCAATATAATATTGCTTCAGGCCTCTTTTGCACTGAAAGAGGTACAACAATGTGTACATAATCATAAGATGCATTAACCCAACCATATACAGTATCACTTAGAGCAGCTGGCCTAATAAAATAATGGAGTGGTTTATCAAAGCCTTAGAGTGCCAGGTCAAAAACAATTCCATACAGTGTTGGAAAAGCAATCTTTCATTCTGTTGTATCTCTGATATATGGTGCTCTGTCCAGGATCCAAGGGGCTGAAATAGGTTTTGGATTCTTAACCATTACTTACAGTGACAAACTTTCTGAATTTACCATTTGGGTCCCTACAATCTTAAATTCTCCTGGATCAGAAACCCTGGTTACTAGTGGCTGTTGCAATTTCATTGAACCTGAAGTATGATTACCATTTGTTCATTTTAGGGTAGTGATAAGGGTTCTGCTGAACCAGAATTTACAATTATCAGCTGGGTTTTTCACAGATGAAGACAGAAGGTGATCCTGATTAGCATGAGGATTTAGGATTGGCTTTTATAGTGGGAGTAAAAAAAAAAAGATTTTCTTTAGCAACTATAGGATTCACTGTAGTGTTTTTTTTTTTCCCTCCACACACAGTGATAATTGAATATGGTCAATTGCAGCTATTATAGTTAAGTGTAAAGTAATTGTGGTCCTCACCTTCTTGAAGACACAGTGCTGGTTGAAGTGTTGCCTGTGTGTGAGGACATTAGCAATGGGTGGTGTGCAGCTGGCTCCATGTTGAAGCATTAGAGATTGTTCCACAAAGCCTTCTTGCAGAATCTTTTGTGGAGACTGTGGTCATACCAACTTTAAGACTCTGAGATAAACTGGACTTAATGTAGGGCCCAAGCAGTTATAAGGAATACAAGGGGCAGACTGTGTTGACCATTTTTTTTTAAGTGCTGATTTTATACCCATTCTGCCCAAGTGTTTGCTCCTATCATCGCTGAGGCAACTAGCTGCATGCAGGTGTAGTCTGACAGCTTTTCACCTCAATTATGCCATATATCTTTTATTTACCACCTTGAGACTTCCCTGGTGCTGCTATTTGGAATTCCTGCAGGAGTATAGTCAACCCATGCTGGCTCATAAATGAACTTGGGAGTATGAAGAACTTAACATTGCTCAGGAGAGGCTGACCAATAACTCAGAACCTCCAGTAGGATTGGATCACAGTAGTACACTGTGGTAATCTACTCAATGATACATATTTAATATTGGTTATTCCTCTTTTCCTGTTTCACCGTTTCCAGTGGCCTTGTTCCTATTCCCCGGGATCGCTTCCCAATGTAACCTATATATGCATGTAAGTCCTGATCTGTTAAGGTCAGATATGGCTTTTCTGTTTTCATTTTTTTTCCCTCTAAAATCATCGTGGTCAAGACAGGTTTTCTAAAACACAAAAGGAATCTTGTTATAGCATTATCTAAAACTTTTTATTGAACTACACTACCAAAACATCTTTTCATGACAAACATGACCCTCGGTGCAATAATTGGAGAGTTATCTCTAGAGCATGAATGAATAAGACCCTCAGACATCAAAGAAAGTAGCAGGAGTGTTGACAAGCCATAATCTAGTGCTTTGTCTGTCTGCCTTGGAGGAAAGGAGAAGGTTTCCCTCACTAATTTTGGGAAGAGGAGAAGAAGCTATGAAAGGAAGTATAGATATGAGGAGGAGAATATTTTTCTTTGATTCAAAGAATACTTTTCATTATGTACGTTAACTGTTCCAGAGAATCCCAATCAGTTTCATTCAGTTGACTCATTCATGTATTCAGCAAACTTATACTGAGGAAAGAACTCACTAATTACTCTCTTTTTATCTCAGTGATATCCTATATTTAGACAGGTTTTTTCATGTTTTAGGGAGGCTGGATTCAGTTAATCTTAGCTCATTCTGACTGGGGCTTATTAAGGAATGTGCACTAATATTGGCAGGCAGATAGAAGACTGAGACAAGAAAATACAGTCAGAAAAGTTCTCTTTGGGTTCTTCTAAAATATTAATGTATGCCTTCCACTATTTGTCAGACACTGCTTTGACATACAAATTTTCAACAAAGCTACCTGAGTTTAATTGCTCATCTCTGTTCCTTATTAGTTATGTGAGCTTGGGCAAGTTCCTTAGTCTCTCTAAAGCTTATTTTCATTTGTAAAATGGGGATGAAGGAATCCCTATTTCATAGCATTTTTTGAAGATAAAATAAGATAACGTGATAAAAACTGATCCCAGTTTCCAGCTCATGAGAAGTACTCAGTAAATGATGATGTCCTTGTCTTCATCATATATTCCCATCCCACTAATTCATTATGCTAAACAACTGGTTAGATGAGTATCTTTCCTCTCCAGTGAATTAAGCAGTTCCTTCATAATGGGTAGAATTTATGGTTCTTGAGCTTTGTAGACACAAGTCTTTAAAGGATTTGGGCACTGTTCCTATGTTCACCATACACATTTCAATATGCTCAGGGAGAAGACTTAATAGACACTGAAAATATGTAGTAAAAAATGTACAATGAACATGGTAAGAAGCCATATACTTAAAGGTTAAATACAGCATGCATAAATGTGAAAATGTCTATCAATAGAAACTGGAAAATGCAGGGAAAGCATACAAGTGTCCTATCCTTTTGTATATATGCGATGAGGAGAGGAAGCTGAAATTCTTTCCCTTTCCTTCTCTTTTTCCCTTTTCAAATGTCAGTATCATAAGCATGAGTAAGGATGAATCCCTGGAAAAAGTGAGGAGTTATAGAAATTGGGAGGCGTGATATGAGGACATGATGGTGCATTGTAAAAAGTTTTGGTTAAGAGTCTCCTTCTTTCTTACATTCTCATTGATTTTTGAGGGCTCTTTTTTCTTTTAGGAGATATTTCTAATGCTGCAGGGCTACCAATAAAAGTTAGGACTCAGAGGATAAGAAGGGTGCTGGATGCTTAGAACCTGCTGTAGGGCTTAAGAAGTTCATGTAGGGAGACTAGTACAATTGACCAGATTGGAAGAAGAGGCAGGGTGGCAATTCAGACTGGGAATTGAGTTATGCATACAGTAGGAGACTGTTCTGGGTTGTAGCTCTCCAAAAAGCATAACAATGACTGATGGTGGGGGACAGCATGAGGAATCTCACTGCATACAACAGGCTCAAAAGGGACAAAAGCTTATGTTAACTAAAAACCTTATATTGTCACTATACCTAAAAAAGATAAATGGGTTGAAAAATAAAGGGATATATGACTAGCTGTATTTTTTTTCTTATAGAAAGGGGTTGCCTAATCAGCCAAATCTTTGGGACACAGGTGTGAGATAGGTTATTACTCAGGACACTTCTGTGCACTAATGAGATTGGTACTCTTGTACTCTGGCTTTGGGGAATGGCTGATGCATCTGGGGATGTGGGAATTAGTAATTCTTTGCTTTTTCCTCAGTTTAGAGCTACTTTCTGGGCGGAGGCTTTCTTTTGGCCAATGAAAACTTCAGCTTTTTCTAGTATTAATTGTATTTGATAAACCTCTTGCAAAACTTTTAATTTTGTTTGCTGATGAAATGAGAAATAGAGAAGTCATAAAAGTAAGGAAGAGTATTGTCATTTGAGAATGGGCAGGCTTTCTCAGAACACAGCACTATTAGTGGACGGAAGTGTTAAGTTGGGAAGAAGGATGAAATTTGTTCTTTATGAAGGGGTTTTAAGAGATGTGTGACTAGTCATGATTTCAAGCCTGTGATTGTGAATATGATTTCAATGGTTTGGACAGGAAGTAAGTCTAAAAGCAGGCACAGCCTTTGATATGTTGAGAGATAAAATTGATGGGCCTATTTCAGATTCAGTAGGTGAACAATGATAAACTAAAAAGCCTTATAAAGCCTCTTTTCTGGGAGATTGAAACAATGGTTTATTGATTATCTACAGATTTCTGGAAAGGTATTCATTTTAATTCAAGATATCTCTGAATTCCTGGCCCAATACTTCCAGATTGGATATGGAACTGATTAAAATATTCACAGACTGCAAATATTCACAGTTTTGGATTTAACATTCCAAGAATTATTATTATTATTTATTTTACTGGTTCAAATGTATAATTTTAGAACTGGAAAGAACATTTTGATTCATTTAATTTAAATATCTCCTTTTCAAAGTTGTAGAGACATGGTTATCAGAAAAGCTATAATGTTATATGCTTATTAAAGTACCCATTGTTTACATGATCTTGAAATTTGAAATTTGAAATACATTTGATAAAGTAGCAGTTTTTTTGAAAACTGTTAAGAAAAAAAACCTTTGTAAAGAAATGCTACTTGGTTTGTGTCTCTGCTATTTTGCTAGCATTATATAATTATGTCAGCAAAGGTAAGTTTTGAGGCAAATTAGCCTGTATCAATTTTCATGTGGATGCCTGCGGTAGACTACTAACTAGTCTTCATACTTTATTTTTTGCCTCTCTAAAATCCATTTCTTACACAGAGGCCAGAGTATTCCTTAAAAAAAAAGTGTCTTCCTTGCCTTTAACATATAATCCAAACTCTTTACAGAGTCCTACAAATCCATGTACAAATCTATTACAAGCTAAATTATGTTTGCTTCCCATCTCCTTGTATATATGTTGAAGGCGCAACCCTGTACCTCAGAATGTGACTATATTTGGTGACAGGGCCTTTAAAGAGGTAATTCAGTTAACATGGCATCCTTAGAGTGGGCCCTAATCCAATATGGTTGGTATCTTTATAAGAAGAGGAGATTAGGATAGAGAAATACGCAGAGGAAAGACCATATGAAGATGCAAGAAGACAACCTCTACAAGCCAGAGAGAGAGGCCTCAGAAGAAACAACCCTGCTACACCTTGATCTCAGACTTTTAGCCTCCAGAACTATGAGAGTATAAGTTGTTGTTGTTGAAGCCATTCAGTCTGAGGTAATTTGTTATGGCAGCCCTAGAAAATGAATTCACATACCTATGCCTCTCACTTATCTTTATAATTCTCTTCTTATTAACCACTACTCTCTAATTGTATCATTTGTTTTCTCCGTTCAGCACAGTGAAGTTAATCCAGGAAAAGGGTCATCACCACATTGGTTGTTCTCTCTGCCTAGAGTCATTAGCACTATCATCTCTCATCAGTTGGGTTCTTCTTGTTTCTAAACAAACGTAGTCTCAGCTGAGAAGTCTTCCTTGGTCTCCCTAAAGTGGTTCCTTGAACAACCTTAGTCACTCTCACATCACCTTGTTCTGTGATAGCCTTTTGTATTGGGAATTATGTTGTTTATTAATTTGTTTGTTTTGTGGTCCATTTCTTTCTTCTGTCTATCCCAAGCTAGAATGTCAGCTCTAAGAAGCAAAATTTTGACTCTTTTTCTAGGATTATATCCAGTACTAGAATAATGCCTGGCACAGAGTAAGCCCTCAACTAAATATTTGTTGAATGAATACACAGATAAGAGAATAATGAGTTAGTTAAAAATAGTACTTGGATTTAGCTATTTCAAGGAAGTAGTCACAGAGAAGGTGGCAGTTGAAATGGAGGTAAGTAGTATTGGTTGGATTTTCATTGAAGTTTTGGAGTAGCAAAAAAGGTTGAAAAAGTGATTAGGCAAGTGTATAGTGGTTAGAGAATTTGGAATAAGTTCAGGTAACATAAAGTTATAATTTGGGTTGAACCTAGATGGTATGGAGAAGTGAAAGGTAAAGGTGGGTCTATAGGACAAGGGTTATACCAAAGAGTTTACTTTACTCTGGAGACAAGGTAGGCCATTAAAAGATTTTGACAAGTAATGTCACCCAATGAATATAGTGATTTTAAGTATTTTAAACTGATTGCAATGTGTAGGATGAATTGGATAGGGAAAATCTAATAGTGGCAAACCATTGGAAAGCAAATTACAATTGTTCAGATATTAGAAGGGAGGAAATGATTTATTCTGGTTACCACAGAGATGACCAGTGGAGGATAAATGTATGAATAGTTGGAGAGGAAGCAATGCTAATGCTTAAATTGACTAAATGATATTTTGGAGGCAAAGTAGATTAGATGCCTTATATAAGATTTTGGAGTATATATTTCTGAATTATTATAATAATAGTGACATCAATAAGGAAGGAAAGCCAGAAGAACCTTACTAGGGGGAGATACTGAATGTTAAATATTGATTGGACATTTGGTTAGAAATATTCAAAATCTGTTTTGAAATACGTATATTGGGTTTAGGAGAAAGGTTAGAGGTAGTAATATAGATTTTGGTGTCAGCTGTATAAAATTGGTATTTAAAGCCATGGAAGAAAAAATGTGAATAAAATTTCAAAAAGAGTGTAGAGTAGGGAGTGGATAGAACGAGGAAAAAATCTGGGATTGAAGGGATTTCCAGACTTAGAATATAGAGGAAGAAGGGAAGTGATAGAAGTTGGATAAAAGATGAATCAGGAAAATTTATATATATCTATATTCATTAGATACAGATAGATAAATGTAGATATCTGTCTATATTTTTTAAGTTTATTTTTTGACAGAGAGAGAGAAAGAGAGCATGAGTGGGGGAGGGGCAGAGAGAGAGAGAAGGAGAGAGAATCCCAGGCAGGCTCTGTGCTGTCAGCACAGCACCTTATGTGGGGCTTAAACCCATGAACCATGAGATCATGACCTGAGCCGAAATCAAGAGCTGGATGCTCAGCCAACTGAGCCACCTAGGTACCCCTGAATCAGTAAAATTTATTATCAGCTATGTCCTATACAGCACCAACTATATAATATGGTGGAAAAAAGGAGGGGAATAATGTGGAGAAGGGCAGTTATTGAGAAAATCATAGGAACATGTTCTGTAGCTTATTTATTTGTTTATTGCTCCTTTATCTTTGACCACCACAATTTTAATGGTATTAGTAATATCCTGTGTCAGATCATATTTTTCAAAGATAGCAGCAGCAATAACTCTCATCTCTCAGACTCTTCCAGAACCTTATCTCTCTCCCACCAAAAGGAAGTCTGAATAACCCTTCTATTGAACCTGGTTTAGGTGGTGACTGGCTTGTATCAATACAAAGTGACAGAATTGTCATTGAATGGCTTCTGAGGCTAAGTCATAAAAAATGAGGCAGCTTCCATCTTTCTTCCTGGAATATTCACTCTTGAAGTCTTCGGCTGCTATCCAAGCAATCTGTCTGCCCTGAGGCTGTCATATTATGAAGAAATCTACACTAGCCCACATGGTGGGGCCATATGGAGAAGGCCTGAGACTACATGAACAGAGAAGTGCCTGGCTAGTCTCCAGCTGCTCCAGCCCCACCCTCTGTTTTCCGGCTCTAGCTATCTGATTGTACCTGCATAATGGATCCAAAGCCAGAACCATCCAGTCTAGTCATTTCCAAATTCCTAATGCATAACAACCATAAAAGATAACGGGATTTTTGTTGTTTTAAGCCAATAAATTTTGGGGTGATTTTTTAAAATAAATATGTTTTAACATTTATTTATTTTGAAAGAGAGAGAGAACAAGCTGGGGAGGGGAAGACAGAGAGGGAGACAGAGTATCCAAAGCAGGCTCTGTGCAGACAGCGGAGAGCCCGATGCAGGGCTTGAACTCCTGAACCATGAGATCATGACTGAGCCAAAGTCCAACACTCAACCGACTGAGCTATCCAGGTGCCCTGGGTGATTTTTTTTTTCTTTCCATCTAGAAATCTTTGTTTTAAACCTATTATGCTATGAATTCATAGGAAGTAGGCTCCAGCAGCTCAAGTTCCTTTTCATTGGTTCTCACAAAGCACTTTTCTGGGTGGAACCAGTTGACTCTTTAGTTGAACCCAGGTATCTTTCTTTTTTGGCTTTCTTCTTTTTCTGACCATTTTCCTTCACACATTTCAGGTAATTATCTTAGCTATAGTGTGTGATATTTTCTTTCTTTTTTAAAAATTATTTTTAATGTTTATTTTTTGAGAGAGAGAGAGAGATAGAGTGAGCATGAGCAGAGGAGGGACAGAGAGAGAAGGAGAAACAGAATCTGAAGCAGGCTCCAGGCTCTGAGCTGTCAGCACAGAGCCCGATGAGGGGCTCGAACCCACAAACCACGAGATCATGACCTGAGCTGAGGTCGGACGCTTAATCGACGGAGCCACCCAGGCATCCCGTGTGTTATTTTCAATATGTACGTTAATTCTCTTGGTGTAATATTTTCAGTATATACATTAATTCCGTTGGCAAGAATCTTGCCCTTAACCTGTTTGTTTACAACAATGCCAACAGCTTATTGGGGAACATGATAGATTCTTTCAATTTTGCTATGGTAACAGTTGTGAGACATTCCTTTTTGAACAGTGTCCATTCCCTTGATGTCTATGATATCACCTTTCTTGTAGAATCACATATATGTGGCTAAAGGAACAATTTCATGTACTTAGAAAGGTTTAGAGAATATATAGCAAAATGCTTCTTCTCTTTCCTTTCTGTTTGTCATTTTGACAAATTACTGGAAGATAGAGGTTCTGGCCAAAAGGTTGGGGTGATTTGTTTTTTCAACAGTACTAACTGATAAAATCACAAAAAAAGAAACATTGTACATATTTTTGGCTTTATGTCCTCTGTTCCATGAGAAATCCGACACCCTCAATTTCTTCCCCTGAATTCTGAGAGCACTTCTATAAATTACATCTCATGGTTTCCCAAGAAGTCCTATCAGTGGCCCAAGTTGGCTGATATTTTCTTTTCTTCCTCTCTTATTCTGACTCTGCAGAGCTTGAGGTTGAGGTAGTTGATAGGTTCATCTGAGAGGTGCTCATGTATGCCCATGTTATCCTACCTTCTCCAATCTAGATGTAGGATATCTGGAGTAGAGTCCAATCTATTAGTTTTCATGCTCCAATAGTGCTCTCTATCCAAACTGGACTATAATCTTCTTTTAGAGGCTTCAAGATATGTGGCCATATACCTTTGGGGTCTTACAGATATTTTGGATGTTAACTTCTACTCCTTTATTATGATTCCCTCTTTCTAAGGGATAGATACAAATCTACAGAAACTGAACAGAACAGTCTGACTGATAATTACAATTGCCCCTCCCTATGATATCAATCTGTCATTCTCAAAACCAACTTGCTAAATTTTATTTTCTTTATCTAGAACGTGAGGACTGTAACAACATTTGCCTCATGGGGTCGAGGATTAATTGTGGTAATGTTATCAAGTTCCTAATAGTCTGGAACGGACAGACACAATTGCTATCAGCAACTCTTAACTGTGTTGTTGAACTTTAAGCCCTGATATATATTTTTAATGAAACTGTTTGATATAAATCTATACCTGAGTATACGCTACGCTTACTTTCTTTAAAACATACAGATACACAGACATCTGAGGATCCATCTGTATTTCTCTATGTTTTGAGTCCTGCTGCTATTTTCAGCCTGTTCACATTGGTGATTTAAAAACTCTATCCTTAAAGTCCTTTATCTCAAAACTGTTTATTGCTTCATTTGAAACTAATAGGGAGTAGCAAATGGACAAAAGCCTTGCCTGTATTCCTGCAAGAAGTGATTATAATTATGTAGAGCAGAAGGTAAAATTATAATTTGTAAACGATACCAAATATTTATCATAGCCATAAACTTTAGTAGGCTTGCGAGATTCAGCAACGAATGCATGACTATTGAGGAGACAGTCATCATAATGCAGGAAAGTGCCTGGGTTTCATTAGATCCTAAGGGAAATATCACCAAGTTAGAATTGTGGGAATCAATAGAACTTACTCTTCATCTTATATGAACAAGTGATGCTGGAATGAGTCGGATTTATAACATCATAAATAGCGGCACTGGACTTTAGCTTTTTTTTTTTTTTTCCTGGAGTTAAACTTCCCCGGTTAGAATTTATGGCAAAGAAAAAACAAAAAAAAAAAAAAAAAACTCGGTGAAGGGGAATCAACTGGGGCCAACTGCTGTGCAAGGAAAATCAAGGGTTCGTATGTTTAGCCTTGCCATACTCACATATTTTAATAAATATTAGAGGAGTGATATTAGCAAGTGTTTACAATGACAATTCATTTTCATGGTTTTGGCTCATTGGCTGAGGCAACAAAATTAATAGCTTTATTTTATTTTATAGCACAAGCTAGCACTTTGTGTGTGATGTCTAAGCTGCTTAGGTGATTGATGTATTCATTGCATCTTATGGCTTAACAATAATAAGTGCATATATCATACCACAAGAACTGAAACAGATATGTCCTCTAATGCACTCATCTCTATTCTCATTATGATTTTTTTTATCCATATAAACTGTACATGATGTACATACTTGACTATTTGCCTGCAATCTTACATATTTCAATTCTAAATATTGCTGTTTGGAAGTCTACTGGGATGGGCTTTCGGCTTCACACTCTCTGAAATTGATCTGGTAAGAATAGTGTAATATTTCAATTCACCTCATTGCAAAAAGCATTAGAAACATACTGGAAAGCCTTTTTGTGTTGAGGATAGTCTAGTTCTAGAGACATACTCAAGAGTGGTAATAGTCCTGGCATATTTCAGAACTCTGGTGATTGTACATTTTTTATAAATGTAAATGGCATTCTCTACTAAGTTTTAAGCTAAGATACATCTCAGGGATGATGTTGAAGTATCTGATATTTGTTTTCTCATAATTCTCTAAAACTCTTTTACTTTCCTGAACTCTTAAGTGATAAGCCTGAAACAAGGGAAAGTCAGGCTGCAAGGGAAGGGGGCTTGTGTCTGTTTCCATAGGAGGGCAGTATTGTACTGGAAAGCAAACAACTTGGAGGTATTTCCTGTACTCTGGCCTTGTAACGAAACCATTTCTTGCAAGGGGAGGGATGGTATTTCAAATCACACTAATAAATCTATGGATTAATAACATGCGAGTCAGAACAGCAAGCACCATAATCACCGTTGTTGATCCATTTGTCTCTTTTTGCACCGTGTATTGATTTTTTTCCGAGAATGTAACGAAGAAAGAACTTTATAAACTTCTCTTCTTAAATTCTGCTTGTTAATATATTCCTGTTGCCACTCATCAATTAGTAATTTCCTGACAGGTAACTATTACTGTTATAATTTAACATAGCCTTGGAAAGCAGTTACTGTGTTTCTGGTGCAACTTCTTATTACTGATAATTGCCTGCATCATAAACTGCAAGTACTAGCTGGTTCCAGCTGAGATCAAAAGTGACCATTAACTCACCTGTCTGCAAACTGAGGATTTCCGGGACTCTTACGGCAATCTCCTTTCTTTCTTACTTCTTAAAAGGCTCACCTTTCTTCTGTCAGGTTTGCAGGTATCAGCTTGCATGCATTTAATACTTACCTTATCTTGTGGGACCTTTACTGCGGATGAAGAAGCATCTTTATTAATTCAGAAGTATGGGAGTAGAGGGAATTATTTGTGCATTCTGATGAAGAAATAAACTAAGCAGACAATTATGTTGCATATAGAGTGTTTTAGAGATGGATAGCTTCTCATTAAAATGAGTTTTAGAATAATTTCATGTGCTGACATGGAATCCATTGAATTGCAATTCTGATTATTTTCACTTAGACAATCCAACACCTCTTCACTCCTGGAAAAGGAAGTAGATTACAAGTTAGTGTTCTCAGCAACTGATGATTATTTGTTTTTTCTAATCCTGCTTCACTTTTTTTCCTTCCTTTACAAAAGCAAGGCTAGAATTTGCAGAGTGTTGAGGTGGAGAAAGGCTGAGCATTCAGAGTTTTATTCCTTGAGGATCCCCCAGGGGTGAGGGGGACCTGAGAAACAGAGCAGGGTGGAAAATGGTCACAGACAAGGGTGAAAGGACATTAACATTTGAATGAAACCAGGACTTCAGAAAAAATTAATATACTGAAGTCAGGTGAGTGGGGATAAAGGAAATTGATATTAAAATATGAACGGCCTTTAAAATGGGACTTTGTCAATTTTTTGTGTTGCTGATTATATAAAAGTCACTTTTGGTTCAGTTGAATATGCTGTTGGGTTTTGTTGTTACCAAACATGAGTTTGGATCTGAGTTTGGGAGCAGGGGCTGGGATGGTGGATGAATCTGATTGTACACAAGAAAAAGAACAGTAATTCTGGGGAGGAATCTGATAGACTGGAGGTGAGTAGGAACAGGAAAGGCAGCAAGACAGCAAAGCAGCACCTGGGAGATGCCTTAATACATGGAAAATCTCCAGTGGGAGGGTTTCAGGGTACTCGTTCAGGAGGGAGGGTTAATCATTTTTTGTGTTTCTCTGCGGCTCATTCTCTCTACCCTTTCATTGATGTCCATTATGCATACAGCTGTGTATGTGTGTGTTGGGGGAGGGTATTTCATTCTTGAGTTGATGTAGTGAATGAGTTCAGACTCAGGATAAGAAGAAGATTCATGAATGCAACGAACTAAATGGACTCCTGTCATCTCTCATCTCTCATCTCATCTCCAAGGGCCCATTTATCTTTCCAAAAAGTCATTTGTTTTTCTCTAAGTGCCTTTCTCCCTTACTCTTCCCCTATTAAGATGGATATAAGCCCCAAATTCTAACCACCATTTTAGGCTGCATTTTTCTGTGGACTCCTTGTATAGATGATTCCGTTTGTCTTTTCTCTTACAAATCTGGCTTTTGTCAATACAATTCCCAAGCTCTTCTCCCATCACTGAATCCAGGAGAGTAGACTTTTTCTTCTAGACAGAGCCTTGACTAAGTAAATGACCTCAAATGGTATGAGTGGATGGAGAGATACATTTTGGCAAATTACTGCCAAATATACCCACTGCTGTATGGAATTGTAATTCATCTCAGGTATGCAAGGAAAATAACGTCCCCTTCTTTCAGATACACATTCACCTCACTGTGGGTGATGGCACATGAAATCGTTCCCATCTTTCCCAATGTCGGTAATGTAGATAAGATTCTGATCTGTTAAGGATTTTAATATTCTTAAAAAAAATCACCTCACAGAATTTCCATTCAAAATAGTTGTGTTAAGTTTTTATTGAATACATTTGTTTTATTTCTTCCAACTGTAAAGCTTTTGATCTTCTGCCCTCAACTGAATATGGGAGGCATCTTACTGTATGCTTCCAAAAGAGGAATACAAATATAACTAAATGTATATGCACATGTTGATGTCTTGTATATGTGACTTCTTAAATTATTCTCATGTGTTCTATCTCTTCTAATTAACATATAATCATTTATAAAACACCTATTACATGCCAGACACCATTCAAATTTCAGGGCCACCACAGAATCACTATGCCCAAGGGACATGTAAGAGGTTTCAAGAGGTGGAGTACCTTTATAGTTGAATGCTTCTCTTTTATTTTTTGGTGACATCTAGAGTCCGCTAGCCATACAGGGATGCTTAGCTATTATTGAATGACCAGATGATCATATTTTTGTCCTCCTTTTAGAACCCATTCCTTTCTTACCCGCAATTGGTTTTTCATCTGTTCTCCTTGTCTATAAACCTCTTGAGCTGATAAAGAAAAGGTAGAATGCCTTAGTATGCCATTTACCTAATATATTATAAAATATGGTTCGATTTTCCCTATTTCTCTTCTTACCACTATCTTCTTTTTTTTTTTCCAATATATGAAATTTATTGTCAAATTGGTTTCCATACAACACCCAGTGCTCATCCCAAAAGGTGCCCTCCTCAATGCCCATCACCCACCCTCCCCTCCCTCCCACCCCCCATCAACCCTCAGTTTGTTCTCAGTCTTTAAGAGTCTCTTATGCTTTGGCTCTCTCCCACTCTAACCTCTTTTTTTTTTCTTCCCCTCCTCCATGGGTTTCTGTTAAGTTTCTCAGGATCCACTTAAGAGTGAAAACATATGGTATCTGTCTTTCTCTGTATGGCTTATTTCACTTAGCATCACACTCTCCAGTTCCATCCACGTTGCTACAACACTATCTTCTTATAAAGTAGCACATCCCTTATTGGATTGTCATTATTTTTTTTCTGTGTTGTATCTGGCTCTGGACACTTTGAACTGCTTATTAGCCTAGACCCACAGTTCCTAAACTGTGGCACCACAGTGAATTCATAGGGGCACTTAAGGGCATTTTAAATTTAAGGAAAACACATGACATTTGTCAGAAACCGCGTGAACTACTAGCTCAAGGTATTTCACAATTTTAATAATAGATCAAGTTACACTTCTTTCGATGATGTTATGTCTTTGTGAAGCTGGGTTTTCTGCAACTGCAGTTATAAGAACAGACGCCACATAAGTATCAGTGTGAAACAAAAAATGAGGGCGGTGGTGTCCAAGGTTTGATTCCAAGGCTTGAGAATTGTTTGAAGTCGTTAAGTTTGAGAAGGTTTGAGAAGTAGTGCAGGACCCAAAAGACCTGTACACCCTATAAGTAAGTGTGTTCATTTAAAAATGAGATTTTTTTTCTAATTCATACATATTGATTTTTAAAACTAAGAATCTGTTGTAGATGTGAATTTTTTTTAGGTTATTTGGACCTAATTATTTAATACTTTTTTTTTAAGTTTATTTATTTTTGAGACAGAGACAGAGCATGAATGGGGGAGGGGCAGAGAGAGAGGGAGACACAGAATCCCAAGCAGGCTCCAGGCTCTGAGCCATCAGCCCAGAGCCCGACATGGGGCTCGAACTCACCGACCGCGAGATCGTGACCTGAGCTGAAGTCGGACGCTTAACGGACTGAGCCACCCAGGCACCCCTGGACCTAATTATTTAATAAAGGGACCTGTTCAATTAATTTTGGCTTAGGAACACTATGAAAAAAAATTATGCATACATGAAGGCTGCCGTGAAGTCATGAACAGAAAATGACCTTGATTCTGACTTTGCATCTTATGTGCCTAGCAAAGATCTGACTCATGGGGAGGGCTCATATGCATTACTGAAGAAAATGCACTGCACTTACTTTTGAGGATAAATGAGTGTTTCTTTGAAAATAGTAATGTCTTTTTAATGATTTTTTGTGTTTACAAAACTTCTCAACATAAATAAGATTAGAAATTTCTTACACGTATGCATGTATAAAGATTCACAGTTTTAAACAGAAGACCCCTGATATGCAATGATTATAGTTTTGTATAGTAGAAAATATAACATTTTTATAGCATTTTTGACTCAAGAAGAGTACAATGAAACTAAATGGAAGGCCTTAGAAGTGCACAATTAATTTGACAATATTTTTATTATTTTTATTTTACCTAATTTTCTTATTTTGAGAGAGAGAGAGCACACAAGAGGGGGAGAAGGGTAGAGGGAGGGAGGGAGGGAGGGAGGGAGAGAGAGAGAGAGAGAGAGAGAGAGAGAGAGAATATCTTAAGCAGGCTCCTTGCTTAGGGGCTTAGAGATCATGACCTGAGCCGATATCAAGAGTCAGAGGCTCAGCTGACTGAGTCACTCAGGTGTCCCTTAACTTGACAATATTAACTATTGTCTTAAAATTTAGAAAACATAAGTTCTCAGTTAATTGATTTATGAAAGTATCCTATATTACCAGATAGATCAGAAAAAAAATTGAATACTGAATACAATATAGCTGTTGCTAACATCTCTGTTAGAACAAAAATGCCCATTTTTGGTAGGTTTATTTTTATAATATCCTCTTCTTGAGTTGTAATGATACCTATTAAATATTTTCTTTCACTTAGTAAACTTGTATATTTTAGTATATTTATTTTTTCAAAATTGATACCATTTTGCTTATTATTTGAGCAAATGTATTAATTCACTTAGCCATTAAACAAATATTTATTGACTACCTGCTATTGGCAGAGTCTGTTTGGTTTATACTGAAGGTCATGGAAGAAAATTGTTTATTTGGGAATACTTTTTTTTCCAGGAGTCTCTAAGAATTTAATTGGTTTTAACTAAAAGGAAGACATTTAAGCACTAATAAGGACTGCTGGAGAAACTCCCTGATGAGTTTTAATTATGAGATTCTGAATTATTGTTACTGAAAGTATAGTCCATTTAGAGGGAACTACCAAAATTCCTTCTGGTTCTATGACTTTATATTCAATCCTCTGGAATAATAGTCTCCTTGTCTGGACTTCCCTATTCATCTGATGCTTTTTCTATTTTTTAAAGTTTTTTTCCTCTGTTATTATAGTCTTCAATGATTTGCTGAACCCAAAAGCAAAGGACTAAATGTGAATTTTAGGAAGTCTTGGGGCCAGTTTTAAGCAGATGGAAACATCTCTATGGTAGCCATATGGACCTGACTTCTTTTGTATACGATTTTGCAGAAATTATTTGCTCTCCTGGGTCTTAACCATATTTTTTTATAGTTTATTTTTTTTTCTGTTTTGCAATCACTTTCAGTAATAAGTTTTTGTTACATATGTTATTGTTTGAATACCAGCTGATAGCCTTGGTAATGAAAAACAGAAATAATAGCTCAGTGTTCAGCTTATGTTTCTATGGGCAGGAAAGTGATTTGTTCATTTATGGTTGGTTTGCATAAGTTAGCACTTGAAGGTATTGAATGAGTCCTCTGCTATCAACTTGAAAAATATATTTAAATTAAATCTAGTGGTAAAGTTAAACATAATAAGTTTCCAGATACGAATGGTTTTAATTTTTCCAGAATATGTACAAACAATTTTACCTGACAATAGAAATATTAAGTAAGACAATTTCATAATTTAACACAATTTTTTCCTGTTTTAAATATTGTTTTCCTTCAGTCATAATATATATACAAAATCAGGGTGCCCTCTAGTAAGCCCTAACTGGCTTTTTTCCCCCTTAAAATGAAAAAAATTTATTTTCCCTCTTGCTATGTTGGATAACATAAATGAAATATCAAAGGCTGTAATGTACCAAAAAATTATGTTCAGTAAAAACTGACTCCCAGAAAATAATATATGGAAACATGACATATAACATTATTCTTAAAATATATTTGGTTCTTAGTATGTAGTTTGAATTGGCTTTGTTTGAAAATATATAGAAATGTGAAAGAATCTGTAGTGCATATATCATTGAAATTCATAGATCCTACATTATCCAAGCAAAATGATTTTCCCACTAGCATTATTTTCTTTGTTAAAAAAATGCTTACATAAACAATTTAAAAACTTGGCTATTTTCTGGTTGGAAATATAAATTAAGGAAGCTATACAAGTTTCCATTGTTTCACAGATGAGTAACAACTTCTATAAATTATCTAGACATTTCCCACCTCTATTTCCCACCTGTAATTGATGCATAAATGGTCAATTAATTTACAACAAAGAGGCCAAGAATATAGGATGGGGAAAGGACAGTCTCTTCAGTAAATGGTGTTGGGAAAATTGGACAACCACATGCAAAAGAATGAAATTGGACCATGTACCTTACACCATAACACAAATATTAACTCAAAATGGATTAAGACTTGAATGTAAGACCTGAAGTCATAAAACTCCTGGAAGAAAACAAAAGCAATAAATTCCTTGACATAGGTCCTGGTGATAATTTTTGAATCACCAAAAAGCAAAAGCAGTAAAAAACAAAAATAAACAAGTGGGATTACATCAAATTAAAAATCTTCTGCACACCAAAGAAAACCATCAGCAAAATGAAAAGACAATATACTGAATGGGAGGAAATATTTGCATATCATATATCTGATAAGGGACTGATATCCAAAATATATTAAAAACTCCTACAACTCAATTACAAAAAAACAAAACTCTGATTTAAAAATGGGCAGAAGATCTGCACAGACATTTTCCCAAAGAAGACATGTACCAACAGGTACATGAAAAAATGTTCAACGTCATTAATCATTAGAGAAATGCAAATCAAAACCACAATGAGATTCTACCTCACACTTATTAGAATGGCTATGATTGAAAAGATAAGAAATAATAAGTGTTGGCAAGGATGTCGAGCAAAGGAAACCCTTGTGCACTGTTGGTGAAAATGCCAAATGGTGCAGTCACTATGGAAAACAGTATAGTTTCATCAAAAAATTAAAAATAGAACTACCATATGATCCAGCAATTCCATTTCTTAGTATTTATCTGAGGAAAAGGAAAACACTTACTTGAAAAAATATATGTACCCCCATGTTAATTGCAGCATTATTTATAATAGCCAAGGCGTGAAACCAACATCAAAATGCCCATTGGTGAGTGAATGGATGAATTGTGGTATAGATATAATGGAACGTTACTCAGACATAAAAAAGAAAGTAATCTTGCCAATTGTGAGAACATGGATGGACCTCAAGGACATTATGTTAAGTGAAATAGGTTAGACAGAGAAAGACAAATGGCATATGATCTTTCTTTTTTAGATTTTTTTATGTGAGGGGGAAAAAAAACTTACAGCTACAGGGAGCAAATTATTTGTTGCCAGAGGTGGGGGTGGGCTGTGAGAAAAATGGGTGAGCTGTTTTTTTCTTAGTTTAAACAAATTGAATACAAATAGTTAATATAAACAAAAGAATGAAAAAAAACTTGGCAGTTTTCTGGTTGGAAACATAAATTAGTGTTAATTAAACAGTAAGTTTTAATTGATACATAGATGAGAAACAACTTTTACAAGTTATTCATTTTTCTCACCTCTTTTTAAGACTGGCCTAAACTGATTTAGACAGATATCTTTCATTTAAGTCTCTGCAGACAGGAGACTTTGCACTCTAATTCAATGATACACCATAATGCATAAAGGTTGGTGCTAGGCAAGTTACTGAGAAATGTACATTTGGCCAAAGCCTCCTTTCATTTCCTGTTTGTCTCTTCTAGAACCCCTGCACTTTGCCTTCTAGTTTCCTGGTGCTTGAATGGAGGCAGGAAACAATACTGGGGAGAAATATGAATAGCCAGATCCAAGTCCTGGCTAAATCTCTCACTGTGCAACTTTTTTCATTCCATCTCACACCTTTGCACCTTTTGACCTGCACCACAGAAGAGTAGTAATGGTAATAATATGTGCCAGTTAGTGTTGAGATAAAGGTACTTGAAGGTACTTTGCCCTCTAGTGGGCCTTAGGGGTCTTTGAATAGGCTAAAATTATACCACCTTAACTTCCCTCCCTTCTGCACCCAAAACTCTATCGAAATTGCCAACCTTACTCAGGCACCTATTGGGGAAATATTTTCTGTCCTGGTTACTTTGCCTTTACATGTATAGGAATGATCAGTATTTAACAACAAATGTGTATGCCTAACCTGGAATTCTCTGCCAAATGCTAAATGTACCCACTCCATGTTTCTACTGAAATCTTTTCTTGGATGAATAATTACTTCAATCTTGTCATGTCCAAACTTAACCTCTGATATTTCCTTCCATCCAAACCTATTTAATGAGCAACTATGTACTCATCTTATATGATAGGAACTTTATTTGACTAATCACTCTGTCCAAAAACCTTGGGGTATGTCTTCAACACCTCTTTATCTCCCATCCTACATCCAATCATCAGGCAATTTTCATGTCTAAAACATGGGTCTCCTGCTTCAATTTTCATCCATCTGTGAGTATTCTCAGCACAAACACCAGAACGATCTTTTTTTTTTTTTTTTTAAATTTTTTTTTCAACGTTTTTTATTTATTTTTGGGACAGAGAGAGACAGAGCATGAACGGGGGAGGGGCAGAGAGAGAGGGAGACACAGAATCGGAAACAGGCTCCAAGCTCCGAGCCATCAGCCCAGAGCCTGACGCGGGGCTCGACCTCACGGACGGCGAGATCGTGACCTGGCTGAAGTCGGACGCTTAACCGACTGCGCCACCCAGGCGCCCCAGAACGATCTTTTTAAAATGCTGATTGACACTACTCAAAACCCTACAGGGGCTCTCCACTTCACTTAGAGTAAAAGCCAATATTCATACCATGCTCTTCAAGGGTCTGTATGATCAGAGTCTTCGTCTCATTTCCCATTTGATCAGCTCTCTTATGACTTTTCTCCTCTCATGATTTCCAGCCAAATACTTGCCTCTTCTGTAACACACTAGGCTACTAGGCATTCTCTGTCCCCAGGGCCTTCAGTCTGGCTAGTACTTCTGTCAGAACCCCTGTCTATTTCTCCTTCTCCCCCCATATCCTCTTGGTTAATCCCCTCACCTCCACTATCAAATCTTTGTTCAAACCTCACATTTCACTGAGGTCTGTCTTGGCCACAGTATTGAACATTATGATCTGTTCCCTATCCACCCCACCCCATTATTCCAAATCCTCCTTATCCTGCTCTACTTTTTTCTCCCAAAGCACATGTCATCTCAAATTCCATCCTTTGCTTATTATTTATCAGGATTTTCTTATTTTTCTCTCTCTACCAAAAAGCTACATGAAGGTAGAATATTTATTCACTGATGTATACCAAGTGCCTAGTGCAGTCCTTGATAAATATTTATTAAATGGATGGATAATGTATTAAGCCTTCTTGAGATATTTGGGTGTTAAAAAAAGTTGCTTACTCATCCGCAGAAGTTGGTCTCCAGTAACAAAATTTCATGTAGTGTGGCAGATTTCTGGGGAGTATCCTGAGGTTTTCCCATGACTGGTCCTATTACATAGTTTATATTTCTGAAGCTTGTGCAATTGATATTTCTGAAACTTCAGAATTAAAATCTGGGTCAATATATATCTGCAAAACTGTTAATATATTTAGAGACATAAGACATGTATATAATACACACACACAAGTGCATGCATGAGGAAGTGTTTTAAGAAATTTTGGAGGAATATGTGATGATTAGTAAAGTCTCCTAAAATACATTATAGCTTAGCAGTTAACACAGGTTCCGGAGTCCCAGTTAATTATTGGTTACTCTACCTTCTAACATGAGACTTTGGGCAAGTTATTGGACTTCTGTAAAAACTGGGCCTTCTTGTAGCAGAGTGCAGTTAGGTTATGATAACTATGGGAAAAAGAAACATAATAGGTTACATACTTCTTATAATCTGCAAAATAATATACCCAAGTTTATGGGTGGATATTTATGTATTTGGAATGTAAGTTCTTGTATGAGCCAATTAATTGTGTAGTAGATGAGTTTTCAGTGCTAATGTAGGAAAGACATGATGATAAATAGTACATATCTCTGGGGATTGTTGTAAGAAATAAAATAATCCTTGTAAAGTACTCAGATCAGTACCTGGTACTTAGTAAATGCTCAGTATTGATTGATGAAAAGAAGAAAAAGATAAATATACTATACAAACATTTTTTTTAAATCAAGTATATCACTTTATTGAATATGCCAATGATTTTTGTTTATATACTAACTTATATTGAAATATATATTTTATTCTTTGAAGATTTAAATCCATAATATTTGCTATCCAAAGACAACAAAATGTACCTGCATTGGTCCCTTTACTGACACAAGTGTGTATATTATTTTCTTTATAACAAAGATAGCATTTGTTGCTGAAAAGTTGCATTGAAATGCATGATGAAGGCAGATAGAAAATATCAAGGAAACAAGGTACATCCTTTTCAGGATGAAGCAGTTCTTGTGAACTGCAGCACCCCAGGCACCACAGGGTATCCCATTAACCTGTTCTATGAAACGTTCCCATTGTTGAAGGACATAGAGTCCATTTCACACTTAAAAGTGTTTTTGTCTTCTTTTCTTCAACCTAACACTGCCTTTCGTGTTGCTGTGATGTTTCAACTTCTCTGTATATCTTTCCCAAAAAAGAGCAAAAATAAATACAAAAAAATAATTGAAGACAAGAAATCCAGACACAACATTTAAGATTAAAGAATAAATTGAACAAAAAATTACATAATGCAAACACTATCTTAAATGACTTCCTCAAAGCATTGACATTTCTATTTGGGATCTTCGTTTTCATTAAAGCGTCCCAGAATTTTACCACAGAGTGACCATTGGGAAGGGGTGAAGAGAAAGGAGAGAGAGAATATTATATATATATTTTTCAATATATGAAATTTATTGTCAGAATGGTTTCCATACAATACCCAGTGCTCATCCCAAAAGGTGCCCTCCTCAATACCCATCACCCGCCCTCCCCTCCCTCCCACCCCCCATCAACCCTCAGTTTGTTCTCAGTTTTTAAGAGTCTCTTATGCTTTGGCTCTCTCCCACTTAATTCTTTTTATTGTAGTTAACTTTGTTATAATAGATGGTAATGATTGAGACTGGGGGGACCTTGGGGGGCTTATTGCTGGTCATATTTCACTTCTTGGGCTATGTGGTTATTTGTTCACTTTGTGATCACTTTGTATAATTAATCATGCTCTGCATAGATCATTTATGTACTTTTAAAAATATATGATATACCTCATTAAAATCTTATAGAAAAGTTATTTTGCAATATGCAACAACATGGATGAACCTTGTGAATATTCTAAGTGAAATAAGCCAATCATAGATAAATATTTCATGATCCGACTTATATAAGTATCTAAAATAGCCAAATTCGTAGAATCAAAGACTGGAAAGTTGGTTGCCAGGTGCTGGGATTGGAGAGGGAGGAATGGGGAGTTACTAATAAACAGGCATAAAATCTTTGTCAAGCAAGATCTGTCGAGCTTTCGAGATCTATTTATATCATTGTCCTTATAGTCAACAAATAATATACCGTACACTTAAAATTTTGTTAAGAGGGTAGATCTCACGTAAAGAGTTCTTTACATAGTAAAAATATGTAATAATAAAAATAAAAACACCAAATGTATTAAAATTAGTAAAAGATTAAGTTTTATCCTGACCCTTCCTGAAGTTGGATACTGCAGTTAGCTATGATAGGTATAGGGAAAAAACATAATGGGCTCTATAATTTTTTTTTTTTTGGCCTGGTAATATAAAATACCCAGATTTTTGTGTAGAATATATATTGTATATATATTTGTATACATATATTTGTGTGTGGAATATATACACTTTTTGGAATATATGTTCTTGGTGTGAATCCATGAATTATGCAGTGAGTCTTCAATAATCATGTTTTAAAGACACGTTGTTCAAATTTACATTTTCCTTATTTGATCCTCTATAAAAGGAAGGGAATACCATTAAATATTAACTCACTTGACATTATGCTGAAGAAAGATAAGATATTAAAGTACATATATTCCTTTTTGTTGATTTAACAATATAAGACATTGACATGATGATGTCATGATATCCAGGAGAATAAGTAGTAAATACATTCATTATTCTCTATTTTTAAGCTTTCATTTATCTTAGAAGCTATTTATTTATCAACATTGTGGAAATTATGGTTGATTTCTGTGATGAGTGTCAAAATCCTCTGCTGTAGTAAAGAAGGGCTGATAAATTTCTGTGCTGTAAATCCCTGATAGACAATAGGCAGGATCACTGTTTGATTTGAAAAATGTATGAATCAGACAGAAGGGGACTTGCTTAAACTGAAAATCAAACCACTTCCTCAGGGAGGTGGACCTTATAAAAGCACTTTGCCCATTCTGGAACATCCCTTTCCCATGTCTTTATCTCTCTCACATCCTCAAGACTGTTCAAGATCAACAGGCTCCAGACAGTCTTCTGGATTGCCTGGTTGATTTTGAGACCCTTGCTCTGTATTTCCATGATGCTCTGGCCGAATCTTGAGCAGAGCACTTGATAAATGAAAAGGTTGCAAAGATTGGTTTTCTTGTTCTCAGTGCATTGTCAATAGATGTTTGTTGAATGAAAGAACTGTCAGTTGGGGCTATTAACCCTCAGAGATGCAACATTAAACCTTGCTAATTACCAGAAGCTGTCAAGTGGTAGTAGACATACTAACAACTTATTAATTGCTTTGTTTTTTTAAAGAAAACTTAGAAAAGAAAGGAAAGAAAGGATATAAGTAACAAGTGCAGAAGGGTTGACAAATTTCTAAAAGCATGTTCGTGGATCACATTCTTGAGCACCTGACAAAATAAGTAGCTAACTATTGACCAGAGGGCTAATTTCATTTTGAAATTAAGATTTTTTTTAAAAAATTGAGAATAAGCTGCAAAAATGATAGCAGAGAAAAAGTAAAGAAATATATCCTAAGGTATAAATAGTGTCTTGAGTTACTCATTTTTAATTAATTATTTTTGGTAACCCAATCTATTTCTTTTCTCTTTTTTAAAATTGAATGATGGTTGACACACAATGTTACATTAGTTTCTGGTGTACAACATAGTGATTCAACATCATCTCTAGGTGTTATGTTATGCTCACCACAAATATAGCTACCGTCTGTCACCATATGATGCTATTACAATACCATTGACTGTATTTCCTGTGCTGTACCTTTTATTGCCATGACTTATTCATTCCATAACTGGAAAACTTTATCTCCCACCCCCCCTCACCCATGTTTCCCCTTCCCCAACCTACTCCCCTTTGGCAACCATCAGTTTGCTATTCATTTTAACTTAATCCCTGAATTTAGCTAGATATTACTATCTATTAATTCTTTTCTCTTATTCTGAAAATCTTTCTGTAAATTTATAAGTGAGGATTCAAAAGATTTTAACTTGATTAATAGTTGTTTGAGTAAAGATTTCATTATTAGAACCAGTTTAAAAACCAGTTTTAACTAGGGTGCCTGAGTGGGTCAACTTCAGCTTGGTAATGACCTCAGGATTTGTGAGTTCAACCCCTGCGTTGGGCTCTCTGCTCTCAGTGCAAAGCCCACTTCAGTTCCTCTTTCTCCCTCTTTCTCTGCTCCTCCCCTGCTCATGTTCTCTCTTTCTCTCTCTCTGAAAATAAATAAGCATTTAAAAAAAAGACAAATTTTAACCAACAAACGCAAAGAACCAAACAACAAAACGGGAGATTGGGGATGTCCAGGAAAAGGCTCACAGAATGGAGATGCATCCAGAATCCATGTTGGGCAGGAAATGTAGCTGACAAAGGAGGACTGAATTGGAATGTGATAGATGAGTTCATATAATCAGTTCATACTGAAAGTCAATGCAGCCTGCCTTCACTTCAATATTGGTAGCTTTCAAAGCAGCCAAACTGTGCAGCACCAGGCAGTAGAGCCTCCTGAAGGAAAGCACAGTCATTACTGGAAATGTTCAAACAGGACCTGATGGGATAGACTTGGATAAATCATCTGATAAGATTTCTTCTAATTTTTAGATTCTATAAAATGTGCTTTACTTTAAAGGCATGAGGAACTACCTCCCTATTTCTTTGCTCTTTCATTTTTCCACAAAAGCCTAAATAGAATAGAAAAAAAGGTATCATGGAATGAATATCAGGGTGTATTAGGGAACCTTTCCTGAGTAGATGAAATCTGTAGTGCTTTAAATAGAATAAATGCTAACCTCAAATGCTTAAATCAAATTGAGGGGAAAAAATACCGAGGTTGATTTTTTTCATAAAAATTAAACTGTTGTATTTGATAGCTTG
Organism: Panthera uncia; assembly: GCF_023721935.1. Lineage (NCBI taxonomy): Eukaryota > Metazoa > Chordata > Mammalia > Carnivora > Felidae > Panthera > Panthera uncia. The sequence goes on from NC_064811.1 coordinate 143,845,575, forward strand.
CTAATTTTATGTCTTTTTATTTGCTTAATGGTTATTAGTTATAAGTCCTAATTGTCCAAGTCTCTGTCTCTATATATGTTTAAAAATATTTGTTCTGAAAGGAAAGATGAGTTTAAATTATGCAGAACTTGTTATTTCTACAGAACATATTAATTAGAATGTATTAACTATAGCACTATTTCTTCTTTTTATGTTTAAGAGGGTACTCACTATATACTCTCTTGAAAAGAGAAAAATATAATAACCTCTAGAAATTGGTCTACCCACTATGTCCAGATCCAGGAAGGAAGAAGGTCCCAGGGTATTGAGTTACACCTAGTTAGGGCTGTTCACGAAGTTATACGTATGGGGGTGTTTAAAATACATTTTCAATTAATTCAACAGATGTTTCAGTGCCTTTATGGAATCAAGGATAAATGAATAAATTGCATTATTTCTCTATGAGAAGACAATCCAGAGGGAGAAAAAAATGAATGGATCTATAATTAGAGTCCAGTAAGGCAGGTGCTATAATAGAAGTATGTCACATTACTGGAGGATCAGAGAGGAGGGGCATTTATTCAGAAAGGAAGGCCAGGGAAAACTCTGTGAAAATGTGAAATTTGAGCTTTAATTTTGGAAATGCAAGTTCATGTCGGCCAGGTGAAGGGGAATGAAAGGATTCTGGCAATAGAATGGCTCAGTTATCAAAGAGCTTGATACTTCCAGGGAGCTTGTATCTCAAGAAAACCCTGACCAGTCATAAACCAGAGTGAATCAGATGAGTGGAGAGCTGAGTGTCCCATAACATGAGTTGCTGAGGTGGAAGAGCAGGCCATGAAACAAAGGTTAAAATAAGTTGAGGGGAGGTAAACTTGGTATATGAGTGAGTTGAAGGCAGACCTGAGAACTAATTTTCTGAATATTACCTTTTTATATACTTTTCTCTGCTATGTGGCTGGTGTCTTTATGGGTTGTGATGTGTGTGTAGATTAGCATCAGACACCCAGGTGACAGCCTCTAGTCTGACAATGTTCTGGAAAATCCAGAATTTGACTGTTTGCTTTTTGTATAAGTTTTATAAAACTATAGTAATTGCTGATGAGATGGAATTTTTTTAGTTATATTTTTCTGCCTGTGAGGAGGATGTGGTTTTAGCAGGGGTAAGAGAAACAATGTATTCAATTATATGCTGCCATTTTATAAATTATTTAATTATTACATATAATGGTTATTAAATTAAAAAATGATAAGAAAAAAGCCCTTATTTCCATGAAGAGGTGATCTTATTTGTGATGGCCAGGCATGTGGGTAAGCTAGATGGTAGTTTCATGTGGGTAAGAGTAGATGGTAGTTTTCTGTTCTTGGTTATCATATGGCCTGATTGCTCATTACTTTCTGACTTTTAGGTTAACTCCAGGGCAGATCAGATATGCATATCTAATTGTGATAGATGACCATGATGGCCTAGGTTTCCTGTCAGCTTGATGAAATCTTAGGTTTCTTCTTCTTCTCCTTCTCCTTCTCCTTCTCCTTCTCCTTCTTCTTCTCCTTCTCCTTCTCCTCCTCCTTCTCCTCCTCCTTCTCCTCCTCCTCCTCCTCCTCCTCCTCCTCCTCCTCTTCCTCTTCCTCTTCCTCCTCCTGCTCCTCCTCCTCCGTCTCCTTCTCCTCCTTCAACTTCTTCCTGATATCACTTTAATTAAATCCTATCTTTTGCACACAGCACACACAATGACCATTCTGAGGGCTAAAACTGTACTTTAGTCTTTTTAAAATATAATTTATTATGAAGTTAGCTAACATACAGTGTATACAGTGTGCTCTTGGCTTGGGAGTAGAGTCCCATGGTTCATCGCTTACATACAACACACAGTGCTCATCCCAACAAGTGCCCTCCTCATGCCCATCACCCATTTTCCCCTCTCCTCCAACCAATAAACCCTCAGTTTGTTCTCTGTATTTAAGAGTCTCTTATGGTTTGCCTGCATCTCTGTTTGAAACATTTTTCCCCTTCCCTTCCCCCGTGGTCTTCTGTTAAGTTTCTCAAATTCCTCATATGAGTGAAAACATATATCTGTCTTTCTCTGACTTATTTAACTTAGCATAATACCTTCCAGTTCCACCCATGTTATTGTAAATGGCAAGATTTCATTCTTTTTCATCACCAAGTAGTATTCCATTGTGTATTTATACCACACCTTCTTTTGCTATTCATCAGTTGATGGATACTTGGGCTCTTTCCATAATTTGGCTATTGTTGATAACGCTGCTATAAACATTGGGGTATATGTGGCCCTATGAATCAGCACCCTATATTGTTTGGATAAATTCCTAGGAGTGCTATTGCTGGGTCATAGGGTAGTTCTAATTTTAATTTTTTGAGGAACCTCCATACTGTTTTCCAGAGAGGCTGTACCAGTTTGCATTCCCACCAACAGTGCAAGAGGGCTTCCCTTTCTCCACATTCTTGCTAACATCTGTTGCCTGAGTTAATTTTAGCCACTCTGACAGGTTTGAGGTGGTATCTCAATGTGGTTTTGACTTGTATTTCCCTGATGATAAGCGATGTTGAGCATCTTTCATGTGTCTGCCATCTGGATGTCTTCTTTGGAAAAGTGTCTATTCATGTATTCTGCCCATTTCTTCACTGGATTATTTGGTTTTCAGGTGTTGAGTTTGGTAAGTTCTTTATAGATTTTGGATACTGTTTATTCAATATGTTATTTGCAAATATCTTCTCTCATTTTGTAGGTTGCCTTTTAGTTTTGCTGATTGTTTCCTTCACTATGCAGAAGCTTTTTATCGAGATGAGGTCCCAATAGTTCTTTTTGCTTTAATTTCCCTTGCCCTCAGAGACATGTCAAGTAAGAAGTTGCTGCACCTGAGGTCAAAGAGGTTGTTGCTTGTTTTCTCCTCTAGGGTTTTGATGGTTTCCTGTCTCAGATTTATGTATTTCATCCATTTTGAGTTTATTTTTGTGTCTGGTGTAAGAAAGTGGTCCAGTTTCATTTTTCTGCATGTTGCTGTCCAGTTTTCCCAGCACCATTTGCTAAAGAGACTGTCTTTTTCTGTTGGATACTCTTTCCTGCTTTGTCAAAGATTAGTTGACCATATGTTTGTAGGTCCAATTCTGGGTTCTCTATTCTATTCCATTGGTTTATGTGTCTGTTTTTGTGCCAGTACCATACTGTGTTGATGATTACAACTTTGTAGTAGAGGCTAAAGTCTGGGATTGTGATGCCTCCTGCTTTAGTTTTCTTTTTCAACATTACTTTGGCTATTCAGTGTCTTTTGTGGTTCCACACAAATTTTAGGATTGTTTGTTCTAGTTTTGAGAAGAATACTGGGGCACTTTGATTGGGATTGCATTGAATGTGTACATTGCTTTGAGTAGTATTGACATTTTAACAATATTTGTTCTTATGATCCACGAGCATGGAATGTTTTTCCATTTCTTTGTGTCTTCAATTTATTTCATACGTTTTCTATAGTTTTCAGCTTACAGATCTTTTAGGTTTCTTCCTAGGTATTTTATGGTTCTTGGTGCAATTGTAAATGGGATCAATTTCTTGATTTCTCTTTCCATTGCTTCATTATTCGTGTATAGAAATGCAACTGATTTCTGTACATTGATTTTATATCCTGTGACTTTGCTGAAATCATGTATCAGTTCTGGCAGCTTTTTACTGGACTCTTTTGGGTTTTCCACGTAAAGTATCATGTTATCTGCAAAAAGTGAAAGTTTAACATCCTCTTTGCCAATTGAATGCCTCTTATTTCATCTTGTTGTCTGATTGCTGAGGCCAGGGCTTCCAACACTACGTTAAACAAGAGTGGTGAGAGTGGACATCCTTGCCATGTTTCTGATCTCAGGAAGAAAGTTTTCAGTTTTTCCCCATTGAAGATATTAGTTGTGGGCTTTTCATATATGGCTTTTGTGATGTTGAGGTATGTTCCTTCTATCCCAACTTTCTTGAGGGTTTTTATTATGAAAGGGTGCTGTATTTTGTCAAATGCTTTTTCTGCATATATTAACAGGATCATATGGTTCTAATCCTTTATTCTATTAATGTGATGTATCACATTGATTGATTTGGAAATATTGAACCAGCCCTGCAGCCCAGGAATAAATCCCATTTAATCATGGTGAATAATTCTTTTAATATACTATTGAATTCAATTTGCCAGTATCTTGTTGATAATTTTTACATCCAGTTCATCAGGGATATTGGTCTGTAATTCTCCTTTTTTAGGAGGTGTTTGTCTCACTTTGGAATCAAGGTAATGATGGATTCATAGGATGAGTTTTGGAGCTTTCCTTCCATTTCCATTTTTGGGAACAGTTTTAGAAGAATAAGTATTAACTCTTCTTTACATTTCTCACAGAATTCCCCTGGGAAGCCATCTGGCCCAGGACTCATATTTTCTGGGAGAGTTTTAATAACTGATTCAATTTCTTTGCTGGTTATGGGTCTGTTCAAATTTTATATTTCTTCCTATTTGAGTTTTGATAGTGTGTGGGTATCTAGGAATTTTTCCATTTCTTCCAGGTTGTCCAGTTTGTTGGCATATAATTTTTCATAGTATTCTCTAATAATTGTTTGTATTTCTCTGGTGTTGGTTGTGATCTCTCCTCTTTCATTCATGATTTATCTATTTGGGTCCTCTCTTTTCTTTTTGAGAATTCTGGCTGGGGTTTGTCAATTTTGTTTATTTTTTCAAAAAACTAGCTCTCAGTTTCATTGATCTGTTCTACTGTTTGTTTAGTTTTGTTTTGTTTTTGGATTCTATATTGTTTATTTCTGCTCTAATCTGTATTATTTCTCTTCTTCTTCTGGCCTTGGAGTTTCTTTGCAGTTCTGCTTCTAGTTCTTTTAGGTGTGCAGTTAGGTTTGTATTTGGGATTTTTCTTGTTTCTTGTGATAGGCCTGCATTGTAATGTATTTTCCTCTTATGACTGCCTTTGCTGCATCCCAAAGGGTTTGGACTGTCATGTTCTCATTTTCATTTGCTTCCATATATTTTTAAGTTTCTTCTTTAATTTCCTGGTTGACATATTCATTCTTTGGTAGGATGTTCTTTAACCTCCATGCATTTGGAGGCTTTCTAAATTTTTTCTTGTGGTTGATTTCAAGTTTCATAGCATTGTGATCTGAAAATATGCATGGTATGATCTCAATTCTTTTATATTTAGTGAGGGCTGATTTGTGACTCAGTATGTGATCTTTTCTGGAGAATGTTCCATGTGCACTCAAGAAGAATGTGTATTCTGGTGCTTCTGGATGAGAAGTTCTGAATATATTTGTCTGGTCCAGTATATCATTCAAGGCAATTGTTCCTTTATTGATTTTCTGCCTAGGCAATGTGTCCATTGTTACAAGTAGAGTATTAAAGTCTCCTGCAATTACTGTATTCTTATCAATAAGATTGCTTATGCTTGTGATTAATTGATTTGTATATTTGGGGGTTCCAAATTGGGGCATAAACATTTACAATTGTTACATCTTCTTGATGGATACCCTGTAATTATGATATAATGCCCTTATTCATCTCTTGTTACAACCTTTAGTTTAAAATCTAGTTTGTCTTATATAAGTATGGCTATTCCAGCTTTCTTTAGACTTCCAGTAGCGTGATAGATGGTTCTCCATCCCCTTACTTTCAATCTGAAGGTGTCCTTCTGTCTAAAATGAGTCTATTACAGAAAGCATATAGATGGATCTTGTTTCTTTCTTCTTCTTCTTCTTCTTTTTTATCCATTATGATACTCTATGCCTTTTGATTGGGGCATTTAATCCATTTACATTCAGTGTTATTATTGAAAGATATGAATTTAATGTCAATGAGTTATCTGTAGGTTTCATGCTTGTGATGTCCATGGTCCTTTGTAGTCTCTTCAGCATACCACCCACAGAGTCCCCCTTAGGATCTCTTGCAGGGCTGGGTGGTGGTCATGAATTCCTTCAGTTTTTGTTTGTCTGGGAAAACCTTTATCTCTCCTTCTACTCTGAATGACAACCTTGCTGGATAAAGGATTCTTGACTGCATATTTTTCCTATTCAGCACATTGAATATTTCCTGCCACCCCCTTTTGGCCTCCCATGTTTCAGTGGACAGGTCTGCTACTACTTTTATGTGTCTACCCTTATAGGTTAAGGCCTGTTTGTCCCTAGCTACTTTCAGAATTCTCTTTTTATCTTTGTTTTTTGCCAGTTTCACTGTAATATGCCAGGGAGAAGGACTATTCTTGTTGAATCTGAAAGGAGTTCTCTGTGCCTCCTAGATTTGGATGTCTGCCTCCTTCCCTAGATTAGGGAAGTCATCAGCTATAATTTGTTCATGTACACCTTCTGCCCCTTTCTCTCTCTCTTCTTCTGGAACTCCTATGATATGGATATTATTATGCTTCATTGAATCACTTAGTTCTCTAATTCTTCCCTTGTGGTCTAGTATTTTCTTATCTCTCTGTTCCTCGCCTTCAAAATTTTCCATAATTTTATCTGCTATTTCAGTTATTATACCCTCTGCTTCTTCCATCCTTGCTGTCACTACATCTGATATTTTGCACCTCTTTTACAATGTTTCTTAATTCACCATGACTATTTCTTAGTTCCTTGATCTCTGCAGCAATAGACTCCTTGGTTTTTTATGCTTTTTCCAAGCCAGCTATTAATCTTATGACTATTATTCTAAATTCTTGCTCAGATATATAGTTTATATCTGTTCTGAGCAATTATTTGTCATTTCTTCCTGTAAATTATTTTGAGAATTTTTCTGTTTTATCATTTTGGCTTAGTTTTCTGTCCTTTATGTATTTTAATAACTTGTTATGTGTCCTGCACCTGTGAGCATCACTATATAAAAAAGGGGTCATACACTGTTCAGAGCCTGGACCTTCAGGAGCTGTTTTTGGAGTGTGTTGCATGCTCTCTGTTGTTGTGGCTCTAGTTGCTTTATCTCCCTACTCATAGTGGTGGCTTGGACCTTCCACCAGGTGTGTTTTGATTTGTTTGTTGAAGTAACCCTGGAGAAACTTTAAAAAGGGGGGGCATGGTGGAAGAAGCCTTATCTCATACAAAGAGAGAAATGACAGGGGTGGGGGGAAAAGAAAAGAAGAAAAAAAGAAACAAAAATGACCAGGCAGAGAATCAGAGAAACTATGGCTTAATCCAGAGAGAGAGAGAGGAAAATTAAGAAGGAGATACAGAAGAGGTATAAAAAGAACAGATTAAAAATGTCTACTTAAACAAATGAATAACCAGAATAGAAAAGGGAAGAAATAGGAGGAAGAAAAGAAAGAAAACAAGATACATTCATAAAATAAGAATTGACCAAAAATCAAATCAGAAAATACAAACCTGCTAGCCCGATATCTCAGGTGCCTTGGAACCGGTGGGCTGTGATGGTCTGGAGGAGGGGCCATCTGGTTCAGTCAGTGTCAGTCTTGTTCCAGTAGATACACAGTTTTCTTTTTGTTTTCTTTTACCCATTTAGCCCATCCCCCTCCCTCAACCCCTCCAGCAACCCTGTTTGTTTTCCATATTTAAGAGTCTCTTATGTTTTGTCCCCCTCCCTGTTTTTATATTATTCTTGCTTCCCTTCCCTAATAGTCATCTGTTTTGTATCATTTTTTTTTATTATGAAATTTATTGTCAAATTGGTTTCCATACAACATCCAGTGCTCATCCCAACAGGTTCCCTCCTCAATGCCCATCACCCACTTCCCCCTCCCCTCCACCCCCCATCAACCCTCAGTTTATTCTCAGTTTTTAAGAGTCTCATGGTTTGGCTCCCTCCCTCTCTAACTTTTTTTTTCCTTCCCCTCCCCCATGGTCTTCTGTTAAGTTTCTCAGGATCCACCTAAGAGTGAAACATATGGTATCTTTCTCTGTATGATTTATTTCACATAGTATAACACTCTCCAGTTCCATCCATGTTGCTACAAAAGGCCATATTTCATTCTTTCTCATTGCCAAGTAGTATTCCATTGGATACACAGTTTTCAGGCAGGGAGGGGCATGGTTTGGTGAAGGTGGGTCTCACCTCCACTGTAGGCCCATTGTCCATTCCCTGAATCCCCACATTTTTGATGATAAGGAGCAAAATGGTGACATCCCAGTCTCTCCTCCCCAGACCAGGTGACCCAAACCACTCTGTTTAGACCATCCTCACAGTGCTGCATGGGCACAAGTGGGCCAGTTTGTCCCCTTCCACAGTCTCCTGTGCCTCCTAGGCTCTCGGCTTGGATTCAAACCATGAGGACTTAACAGTCCCACTCTGCACGCCCCAGTTCTGGGGTAGTGCCACTCTGCCTAACAAGCTGGCAAAGTGCCTCTGGCTGGCAGGCACCTGCAGGGTTGGCTATATGCCTTCTTCCCACAGTACTCAACGGAGGGGACTTCTTTCTCTGACTGAACCTCTGAGCTTGCTACTGAGCTCAGGGCTGGCTCCCCTCCTCCTCAGGCACACGTACAGGGTAGCAGGCCCCAGTCTGGAGAAAGCCCCACAACCCTGGATCATGTTAGAAATTGGTTCTTTATCCGTTCTTCCTGTTCCCCAGTCCATGGTCCAGAGAGGTTTTTCTCTTTGTCCAAATACAGTCCTACATTCTACAGCCTCTTTATCTTCCTTTTATCTCTCCACAGAAGGGGATCCCTCCCCTCTATGGCTACGCCACCCATTTTATTTCTCCCAATTCACAATCATGCACCTATGGCCCATTAAGTTGTCCCTGTGGGCTCCTGGAGATATTTCTGTCACTCTATAGCCAGAATTCCTGGAATTCCAAGTCTTCAGGCCTCAATACTGCTGTGTTTGAGGGACAAGGGAATGTCAGGTCTCCCTACTCCTCCACCATGTTGACTCCCTCCCTGGTACTTTAGTCTTGATCTTATTTTAGTAGTTTCATCTTGCTTTTTGTCCCCGTTTCATATTATTTTCCCCTATAGATTTCTGCTAGGATGTGGTATATGTCAGTAGATAAGCTTCCACATGATGGTTAAGAGACCCAGGCTTTTTCCACCTTGTGCTCTACCATTTCACCAAGTCTTTGGGATCATCTGTATCAGGAGATGAGTTGTGCAGTCTGCTGGAGCTGGGCCTCTGCCAGTCAACTTTCTTCTTGATTCTGGGATCCTGATTTCTCTTTTCTTAGAACATTTACTTTAGAAAACTTGCAATTATAAATTCTTTCTCTGCTCTTTTGAAAAGTAAATATTTTAAAAAGCCTCTTGCCCATTTTACAATCCAGGACTGTCTTTCTCAAGGACCTGAGAGTCATTCTTTTGAAATGTAATCAGCAAGAAATATAGTACTCCTAGTCCCTATCTCCCAGGCTCTGTGGGAGGGTAGGATCCTAACTTCAACAAGTGCCAATTAGCAATACACATGGTCTAATCACATTGACCAACCTTTTCTCTACCCTCCCTCATGTCTTCCAGTACTTTTCCACTAGCTCACCCCAGGTTTAAAAACTCTCCCGCCTTCTGTAGAGTTGAATTCAATCTCTTTTTCCTGTTGTAACAGTCTGGATCCCTATTGCTATAGGCTTGACTCCTCTTGTATCCTCTTAAATAAAGTCTTCCTTACTTATTTAACTTGTCCACTACACTTATTCTTTGGCATAGGGTAGGCTTATAATCATACCGAAAGATGACCACATAGAACCATAGCCAACAGAGCATCCAGTATAAAGTGAAATGGGCCACAGTGCTATGTATTCATTCTCAGTGACTGGAGATTTTGAAAATTTGGGCAGAAAGCTTATATTCTTTCCTTGAACTCTGCATGCATGGAGTGAATATTTGAGGGATATTCTGCTGGGCTGAAGTCTAGGCCAAAAGATCTTTTAAAAGGCATAAAAGTGAAAGTTATTTGGGGCAGAATAATTAGCTGTGCCAACTAAAAGTGTAAATGGGATCCTGAGATGAGAATGGAGCATGGAGTTAATTATCCTCCTGTGCATTGAAGGAGATGAGTTATTTTTCAAAAGGTAAGATGGAAAATTAGGTTATATATGCAATAAATCTCATTTTATGATGTTGAGTTTTCTTTAGACTTCTTTTCCAGCCTTTCAACTAGTGAGTATAATTGGATAGGGTATCTCAATGATTTTTATATACCAACTTTGCTTATGAAAACAAAGTGGGTCAAAAATGCAAATATAGCATTCTGCTTTAATGCAAAGATGGGAAATAACCTAAGCAATTATCTGACAAATGGCAGCTGTTTAAACTGCAGGATACTAAACTGGTATCTTAGCAGGGGTGTCATTATCTATAGGCTATTAAAAGTTTGTTTCTTTATTATTTCATTTTTATTAGCTTAGGTTTTAAAAAGGGAAAGATAAACTCCCCAACTGAAGTCTTTATTACTTTTACTGCATGAATGTTGTTCTATTACTAAAAAGATATCATGTTATTTGATTAAAGTTCTCAAAAGATTAGCCCAGCTTTTTTATTATTTGCATTTAGAGATAAGAGAACTATTTAAATGTGTGTATATGTGCATGTGAAATGGTGAAGCTGACACTTTTATGTTGACATTATCCTTGTTAAAAATTATCTTCATAATTCATACAAATTATCAATTCCTGAAAAATTTTAACATTCTTACTAAACTTTGGATGTTGTTAATATTTCAGGGCAGAACTCTCCTTATACGTAGGGTTCTGTTTGCCCATATGGGAGTGGGCAGGTAAATGGGACTAATTGTAGTGAAAAGGTAAAGTAGATGAGGTTACCTTCCATTACTCCTGTTTATTTCTGTTTCTTTTTTTGTTTTTTTCACTCCTAAGTACCACCTCCATATTTCATTTCAGGTATTCAGTATCTTGCTAATTGTAACCCAACCTCCCCTGCAGAGAAACCGGTAATTACTTGTGGTTTCATGAATAGTAGTTGATGGACTTACCTCATTATTTTCTTTGACGTGACAGCTACACTGATAGGTCAGAACAAAATATATACACTTAGGATCTTGACTTCATCAATATATTTTGCAAGTTATCTCTGATCTATTTGTGGATACATTATAGGAATATAGGTTAGGTGCCAGTATCCCTACATAGATTAATTATCAAATGACTCCATTTGTAGTTTGCCTATTAATAAGCTATTGTCAACAAGAAGAAAAGAATCATCTAAGGTATAGCTGTGTCCTTGTTTCTTTACAATATTTAAAAAAAAATTAATGCATGTAATGCATATATAGAAACACTCTAAATTTTTAAAAGAAATATGATGTCAAGCCTAGAAGAAAAGTGAGCTTATTATACACAGTGACATACGGATCCATTTTAAAATGATCACATTGCAATACTGTCTTAAGTATAATAAGATTACTTTATTGAAGATGAAAGTAAGATCCCACACTTGTGCTCTCAAACCCTGTGAAGGTGGTATAGAACTTGCTTTTGCAAGGAACAGAGATTTTTGGTTGGTAATACATTTGATATGAATCATCTGTCTGATACGATTATCATGGAGGCTACTACAACTTTGGCTAAATTAATAGAAATGTAGAATGAAGGAGGCATTGCCCTTCTCTTTTCTGGGTGTCAGACCACTCTTTTCTGATTACTTCTAGGCTACGTGCCACAGTTTAGGGAGAACATGTTCAAGTCAAGGACATTTAAAAAGAGTGACCAAGAAGGAGATGGTGCTATGCCACAGAAGAACTTTAGGGGACATTGGAAGTATTTAATTTGAAGAAAAGAAGTGTGTATTTGTGTGTGTGTGTGTGTGTGTGTGTGTGTGTGTGTGTGTGGTTAGGGAGGTGAATGTGAAATAGGAGTATTAGAAGATCTGCCTATTCTATTTAGTATATGTGATGCCAAAGCGAGCACTGCATATTCCATTTAGATACAACAAATAGAATTAGGATTAGAGTGTGTTCTAAATGAGAAAGATTTTTGTTTAATTAAACTAGAAGTTTTTGGAGAGCTGAAAGTAAAAATTTTAATGAATCACTAAAAGATCTGTGTGATGGTTCTTTCATGTTTTTATCTTAACTTACAACTTCAGAAGCTGTTCACTTCCATAATTTTGTCTGGAACTAGGGTAATCTTTTTACTGGATAATGGTCAAAGTTCAGTTATGGCTTTGCAAAGTCAGGATCCCAACTTGAACTGTGATACAGAGAAGAGCCCACATTTCTACTTGGATTTTTGTCATGCAAAATAGACCTGTTGACTAATAAAGTCAATAATTGATACTAACATAAACCTTAGAAATCTTGATAAACAATAAAATTCAAGATTCAAAGAACTAGGAACACTAGTTGAAAATTAGTAAGAAAACGTTAAATTTTGTCTGTGTCTCTCTTACTTGTCTTATATGTCTCTTATTTGTCTACTTCTGTTCAGATTTGAGTAGGATAACTCACTCTGAGAGTGTCTTAATTTTAGGTCCCATCTTTCCAGGGACTATAGCTGGCAGCTGCTTTCCAATTGCAGTCATAAATGCCTTTTTTTTTTTTTTAATTTTTTTAACGTTTTATTTATTTTTGAGATGGGGAGAGACAGAGCATGAACAGGGGAGGGTCAGAGAGAGGGAGACACAGAATCTGAAACAGGCTCCAGGCTCTGAGCTGTCAGCACAGAGCCTGACGCGGGGCTCGAACTCACGGACCGCGAGATCATGACCTGAGCTGAAGTTGGCCGCTTAACTGACTGAGCCACCCAGGCGCCCCCATAAATGCCTTATTTACTCTTCTAGGCTATTGGCTGGCAGAGGCTAGGTCTTCTCAGTTATGTTAGTATTCCTGATCAGTTTCTGGAACATTTCTGCTCTCTTCATGCAAACTCTTTTTCCTTTGAAACAATAGAAAGGAAGAAACAGTTGCATAGATTGGTCTGTGTGAATCCTCTTAGGATTTTTATCACCACAGTCACCGGTTTCCCTGCAGTTTCATTTCAATCTTCTTTTACCATAGTTAGTGTGTTATTGCTAAATTAAAAATAAAGATATGGCTTACTCATTAAACACTGCTCTGCTGGTTCCCTTAGCAATGGTCCTAAAAGGTTTCCAGATCATTTACAAACCTACATTTGCTTCAATCTACTTTCAGTTACAGTCTAAGCTTATTATTAATACATTTTAAAGCATATTTAAACATAATATCATTTGGATTTTAAAAACAAAGATGTAAAATAATTTTGAAAGTAGAAACCTGCAGCTTTGCAGTCATATAGGCTCACTATATAAATGATTTACTGATGTTTTCACTTTTAAAATACATTTTACTAAGATGGCAGATTAAGAGGATCCTAAGCTCACTCCATCCCAGAGATACAACTAGATAACACTTACATTAGCATAAATAACCCAGAAAATGAACAAAAGCCTGGCAGAACAAACTCCACAACTAAAAATAGAGAGGTGACCACATGAAAAAGAGTAGGAAAGGAAAAAATGGGGTGGGGAGTGAAATGGACAGGAGCCCGGGGGTTGGGGGTAGGGAGCCAAGGTTGGGTGAAGGAGCCACCGATGTGGAGAAGGGCAAGAAACAGATTATCACAATGAGGAAGATGAATCCCCATAACATTTGGCTTTGAAAACTAGAGGGCCCAAATTCCATGTTCTTAAAACCAGGGGCTACTTAAAGCCTGGAATTTTAAAAATGAGAGGGTGTGGCTCTGGAAGACCCCCTAGGCAATAGGAGGCTGAGTCTTTGCCCTTAAAGAGAAAGCAGAACAAATAACCCTTTCCATTATGGTGTAGAAGAAGTAGTTTGAAAAATACCCAGGGCACATGGGAGGGAAAGTTTTTTATGCATCTCAGAGCATATCCTGGAGAGGCAAGATTCACAGAAGAACTTCTCCCAGGAACAAAGAAGCTTGTAGGTGCCATCTCCCTTCTCCAGCCCCCAGCATAAACACATGGCCACCTGTGGGAATCCAGGTGATGCCCACATTTACTACCTAACTTGCTTGCACCAAGCCCCACCCCCATCTACTTCTGTGTGTCTGCCCTTCCGAATCAACTTTGCCTCAGTGTAGGCACTGGCGTCCTCTCCCCCAGAAGACCAGCATAAACCTTATCATCACCACATCTCCTGACCTATGTGTTTAATAGGGTCTTGGTCCTGGCAGCAGTGACAGCAGCAAGCCCTGTGGAGTCTGAGGCTGACCTTGTTAAAAGTGCATACCCTGCCCATACAGCCCTATTGTGGTGGCAGGTCTCATTTTGCAAGCAGACCAGTGTGTACCCTGTGAAAACAGTTGGTCCCACCCTGACCAGGGACCAAATACTGCCCACAACAGGAAAAGAGAGCCTCTGCAGATGAGGGGACTGAAGGAAAAATTTCCCAGGACACAACATCTGGGCACACAACATACATAGATATGCCCCTGAAGCCAGGTTCTGGTGAACATGGGGCACTGCCCTGCAGGGCACTCCAGGCCTTCTTTTTCACAGGGCCATTACTTTTAAGAGGAGACATAGCTGACCTCCCTAACATAGAAAAATAGACACAGAGAATTAGACAAAATGAAGAGACAGAGGAAAATATGTCTCAAATGAAAGAACAGGACAAAACCACATCAAGAGACATAAGTGAAGAGAGGTAAGTAATGTCCCTGGTAGAAAATCAAAATGATCAAAAAGATATTCACTGGACTTGAGAAAAGAGTGGAGGATCTCAGTGAGACCCTTGACAAAGAGAAAACATGAAAAAGAAAAATTAAGAGATGGAGAACACAATAAATGAAATTAAAAATACACTAGATGAAAAGAATAGCAGGCTAGAGGAAGCAAAAGAAAAAAATTAGTGATATGGAGGACAGAGTAATTGAAAGTAATCAAGCTCTACAAGTGAGAAACAATATACAAAATAAGACTAGATTTAGGGAAGTCAGCAACTCCATAAAATGTAATAACATTTGCATTATAGGGACCCCAGAAGAAGGAGAGAGAGGGAGAAAGTGACAAAAAATTTACTTGAAGAAGTAATAGCTAAAAACTTGCCTAATCTGGGAAAGGAAACAGATAGATATCCAGATCCTTGAGACACAAGAAGTCCCAATAAAAATAACCCAGGGAAGACAACACGAAGACATGTAGCAATTAAAATGGCAAAAAAGTAGTGATAAAGAGAAGATTTTAAAAGAAGCAAGAGAAAAGAGTAATATACAAGGGAGACTTCATAAGCTGATCAGCAGATTTTTCAGCAGAAACTTTGCAGGCTAGGAGAGAGTGGCATAACATATTCAAAGTGGTGACCAGAAAAAAAAAAAAATCTGCAGCCAAGAATACTCTCTCCAGCAAGGCTATCATTCAGAATGGAAGGAATTCCCCAGACAAACAAAAGCTAAAACAGTTCATGACCACAAAACCAACTTTACAAGAAATGTTAAAGGGAACTATATGAGTGGAAAGGAAATACCATAAGTAGGAGTAAGAAAAGTAGAAATCACAAAAGCAGGAAAAATAAGTATGTCTGTAAAAATCAATAAAGGCACTCACAAAATAAAAGCATGTAAAGTATGACACTATAAAGCAAAAACATGGGTAGAGGAGAAGAGTAAAGAATGGGCTCAAACTTAAGCTACTATCAACTTAATATAGATTGCTACAAGCAGAAGATGTTATATACAAGTGGTATACCACAAATGGTACACCTAGTATAGACTGCTACATGCAGAAGATATATACAAATGGTATACCACAAATGGTATACCTAATATAGACTGCTACATCCAGAAGATGTTATATACAAATGGTAACCACAAATCAAAAACCAGTATTAGATATGAAAAAAATAAAGAGAAAGGCATCCAAGTATATTACCAAAGAAAGCCAGCAAGCCTGCTGGCTGTAAATACATACAATAATTAAGTAATTATCAATAATTACTTTCAATATAAATGGACTAAACACTCCAATCAAGACATAAGGTGACAGGATGTATAAAAAAGTGAGACTCATCTATCTGCTGCTTACAAGAGAGTCGTTTCAGACCTAACGGCACCTGGAGATTAAGAGTGAGGGGATAGAGAAATATTTATCATGCAAATGGATGTCAAAAGAAAGCTGAGGTAGCAATACTTATATTGGACAAAATAGA
Source organism: Panthera uncia (assembly GCF_023721935.1). NCBI lineage: Eukaryota > Metazoa > Chordata > Mammalia > Carnivora > Felidae > Panthera > Panthera uncia. The sequence goes on from NC_064811.1 coordinate 143,861,619, forward strand.
CTTTAAAACAAGGACTGTAACAAGAGACAAAGAAGGACATTCTATAATGATAAAGGGTACAATCTAACAAGAAGATATAACAATTGTAAATATTTACACACCCAACATGAAATAACCCAAATACATAAAATAGTTAATAACAAACATACATTGGTTACTAGTCAATAGTAATACAGTAATAGTAGGGGACTTTAACACCCCACTGACATCAATGGACCGATCATCTAAACGGAAAATCAGTAAGGAAATAGTGGCTTTGAATGACATGTTAAACCAGATGAATTTAACAGATATATTCAGAACATTCCACCCTAAAAGAGCAGAATACATGTTCCAAGTGCACACAAAACATTCTCCAGAATATATCACGTATTAGGCCACAAAAAAGTGTTAACAAACTCAAAAAGATCCAAGTCATACCATGCATCTTTTTCTGACCACAACACTGAAAACTAGAAATCAGCCACAAGAAAAAATCTGGAAAGAGCACAAATACATGGAGGTTAAATAACATGTTACTAAACAATGAATGGGTCAACCAGGAAATCAAAGAAAATATCACAAATTACATGGAGAAAAATACAAATGAAAACACAATAGTTGAAATCTTTGGGATGTAGCAAATGTGGTTGTAAGAAGGAAGTTTATAGCAATATAGGTCTAACTCAAGAAGAAAAATCTCAAACACCCTAACCTTACACCTAAAGGAGATAGAAAAGGAAGAACAAACAAAACCTAAAACCAGCAGAAAAAAGGAGATAATAAAGATCAGAGCAGAAATAAATGATATACAAACTAAACAGACAATAGAACAGATCAATAAAACCAAGTGCTGGTTCTTTGAAAAGATCAATAAAATCGATAAACCTCTAGCCAGATTCATAAAAAGGACTCAAACACAATCACAGATGAAAAAGGAGAAATAACAAGTGACACCACAGAAACATAAAGCATTTTAAGAGAATATTATGAAAAATTATATGCCAACAAATTGGACAAGGTTTAGAGGGAACATAATAAAGGCCTTACATGAAAAACCCACAGTTAACACATCATACTCAAAGGGGAAAAACTGAGAACTTGCCTCCTAAGGTCAGAAAGAAGATAAGGATGCCCACTCTCACCACTTTTATTCAACATAGTACTGGAAGTCCTTAGCCACACCAATCAGGCAACAAAAAGGAATAAAAGGCATCCAAATAGTTAAGGAAGAAGTAAAACTCTATTTGCAGATAACATGATACTATACATAGAAGACCCTAAAGATTCCACCAAAAAACTACTAGAAGTAATAGATAAATTTAGTAAAGTCGCAGGATACATTACAAAGTACAGAAATCTTTAACATATCTATACATTAATAGTGAAGAAGCAGAAAGAGAAATTAAGAAAAAAATCCCATTTATGATAGCATCCAAAATAATAAGATACTGAGGTATAAGCCTAACCGAAGAGGTGAAAGACCTATATATACTCTGTAAACTATAAAACACTGAGGAAAGAAATTGAAGACAACACAAAGAAATAGAAAGAAATCCCATGCTCATGAATTGAAAGAACAAATATTGTTAAAATGCCTATATTATCCAAAGCAATCTATATATTTAAGTCAATCCCTATCAAAATACCAATAGCATTTTTGACAGAACTAGAACAAACAATTTAAAATTTGTATGGAACTACAATAGACTTGAAATAGCCAAAGCAGTCTTTAAAAAAGGAAAGCAAAGCTGGAAGTATCACAATTCCAGACTTCAAATTATATTGTGAAGCCGTAGTAATCAAAACATGATGGTCCTGGCACAAAAATAGACACATAGATCAATGAAACCGAATAGAAAGCCCAGAAACAAACACACAATTATATGGTCAACTACTCTTTCATAAAGGAGGCAAAAATGTACAATGGGAAAAAAAGATAGTCTCTTCAACAAATGGTGTTGGGGAAACTGGACCATGTTCTTACACCATGTGCAAAAATAAACTCAAAATAGATTAAAGACATAAATGTGAGATCTGAAGCTTTAAAAATCCTAGAAGAGAGCACAGGCAATACTTTCTCTGTCATGGGCTATAGCAACATTTTTCCGTATGTCTCCTGAGGCAAGGAAGACTAAAGCAAAATAAATTATTGGGACTACATTAAAATAAAAATCTTCTGCATAGCAAAGGAAACAACCAACAACACTGAATGACAATGTATAGTTGGAGAAGATATTTGCAAATGACATAACTGATAAAGTATTAGTATACAATATATAAAAACTTATACAACTCACCACCAAAAAAAGAATTCCATTAACAGTTTGGAAAAGGTATGAACAGACATTTATCCAAAGAAGATATACAGATGGTTAACAGACACATTAAAAGATGCTCAATATCACTCATCTACAGGGAAATGCAAATCAAAACTATAATGTGACATCACCTCACATCTGTCATAATGGCTAAAATAAAAAGCTCAAGAAACAACAAGTGTTAGGGAGGATGTCCAGAAAAAGGAATGCTTATATGCTGTTGGTGGGAATGCAAACTAGTGTAGCCACTATGGAAGACAGTATGGAGAATCTTCAAAAAATTAAAAATAGAACTATCCAATGATCCAGTAATTTCACTATTGGGTATTTACCCAAAGAATATGAAAACACTAATTCAAATAGATATATGCACTCCTTTGTTTATTGCAGTGTTATTTACAATAGCCAAACTGTGCAAACAGCTCAAGTATCCATCAATAGAGGAATGAATGAAGAAGATGTGGTGTGTGTATGTATATATATATATATATATGTATATATATGTATATATGTATATATATGTGTATATATATGTATATATGTATATATATGTGTGTATATATATATATATATATACACACATATATATACACAGTGGAATATTATTCAGCCATAAAAAGAATGAAATCATCCATTTGCAACATCATGGATGGATCTAGAGAGCATAATGCTAACTCTATCAGAGAAGTAAGTCTATCAGAGAAAGACAAATGCCATATGATTTCACTAATAAGTGGATTTTACAAAAACAGCCAGAAAAGTGACAAATTAAAAGACAGACCCCCCCCCCCCCACAAAGGATTTTTAGATACAAAGAACAAACATATGGCTACTAGAGGGGAGGTGGGTGGAATAGGTGAAGGGTATTAAGAGGACACTTATCTTGATGAGCACTAATATATGGAACTGTTGAATTCACTATATTGTACACCTGAAGCTAGTATAACACTGTATTAACTACACTGGAATTAAAATAAAAAAATACATTTTACTAAAATTAGTCTGGATGTCTTGGCTTGGTTAATGAGGTGTATGTATAAGTGTTAAATTCCTTAGGGAGCTCAGTCCCCATGGAGTTTATTAGCAAGTTAAGAGAGGCAAGTTAAGAGAGGCAGGTGATTATTTAATTGACACTAAGATATTCATGAAATAGAGTAGATATTCTTTAAATTAACCTCTGCTAGACTGATTCACTGAAATTTTCTACATTCTCCATTCCCTTTGAAACATGCAGTAACTATGGTCAGGATATGCTGAGTGCTCACGACTAGTAGATTATTATTATTTTTTTAAAGTTTATTTATTTCAAGAAAGAGAGCAAGCAGGAGAGGGGCAGAGAGAAGGAGAGAGAGAGAGAATTCCAAACAGATGCGGGTCTTGAACTCTCGAACTGTGAGAACATGACCTGAGCCAAAATCAAGAGTCGGACGCTCAAACGACTGAGCCACCCAGATGCCCCACAAGTAGTAGGTTATTCTTTACCAGGTCTGCAAGCATCTTCCTATACAAGTTGAATCGTTTTCTTGCCAAGAATGAGTTTTTGGTTCCCCCCCCCCACATATTTATGACAGTTGTATATATTTTTGTAATTATATATGATAACTAAATATTATAGAAACTAACGATATTGAGTGTGGATAAAAAAGGCATTGTTTCTAAAAGACTAAGTTCAACACTTTAGAACGTTGATAAAGGTATATAAAAAATAATCCTATTGAACCGTATATGGGCAAGACAATCTTTTATATACGAAAGATTGAGGAAGATCTTAAATTTCCGAAAGCATTTGCCTGAAAATTTATTATTGTAGTAGTGTTTATATTTTCACCCTATTTCAATAAAATGCATACTGGGACTCATGGGTTACTGCCAGAAAGATATTTTAGGATTTCCATTCCCAGATTCTTAAAGAAAAGGCCTTGGTACCAAAATAACATAACATTGAGTGTCAGCTACAATTAAAACAAAAAGAGAAGGCCTTGGTTCTATATCAGTATATTGGCAAACGTATGTGTTTTTAGACAAATAAATTAAAATATATCTACTTTTGATTCCTTTTTAAACTAATTTTAAAAATTTATTACGTAACTAGTAACTTTGCCCATACACATTAAGAAGACTTTATTTATTTTGAGAGAGAGAACACACATGAGCAGGGGTGGGGCTGAGAGAGAGGGAGAGAGAGAAAATCCCAAGCAGGCCCTCTGCTGCCAGCGCAGAGCCCCACGCAGGGCTTGAATCCACAAACCGTGAGCCATGACCTGAGCCAAAACCAACAGTCAGACACCCAACTGACTGAGCCACTCAGGTGCCCCAAGAGGACTTTTAGAATGGAGAGTAACAAGAACAAATTGAGGATAATTGTTTTGGTTCAAAAAATTGTCAGAATCATGAAATGAGAAGGTATAGAATGAAAAAAAAATTCTTTGAAATAGAATTTATTCCTGTTAATTGGGCTGATGATAAGTCACTGCTAAGGTTTTGGTTTGTAGTTTTCAAAATCCAAATAAAATAAATCTCATGTGGAATAGAAAGAGACTTCTTCAACAGGAAACCATTGTTCCATAGGAATGTAGACCCTTTCAAGTTTAAAATGGAATGACATGGGTGGTAGGTGATCCTTCCTGAATGTAAATCTGGAATTTATTCGTAGATTATTAACTCCTCAATGGCAGACGCTTTATTGATGTTTCTGCAATGGCAAGAGTCAGGAGAATTCTACGTTTCAGCATTACTGGTGTGACTATCTCAATGTAACAACTGTCAGTGGGTCAAAATGGTAACAACTTCTTGTCCCATGTGACAGTTTTGCTTTGGGATTAAGTGAGACAATGCATTGGGCACTGCTGTGTAAGAAGGAGAGCCCTATCTACAAAGGACAGGCATTATCTGCTATAGCTGGAGCACAGTAGATATTTAATGACTTTTGTCCAAACACAGACTACAGAGAGAATGTTTTTTTGCTGCGTTCTGTTGACATATATTACATGAATAGCAGAGTCCTCTTAGGGGATTTGAACATTAATTCATCCATAGCTGACTTTTCCATTTCAGCCCAGTGGGGAACGTTAGTGATCTCTCGATAGTCAAAAGGAAGAAGAAGAGCCTGAATGTCAACACTGCATAAGGAAATCTGCTGCCTATTGTCTCTGTGTGAAATTTTTACCTCAACTTCTGATATGCCAACTGAAGTCTAAGAGTGCTTCTCGTCTTATTTATTGATGATTTTGTCAAAACTATGTAAAAGAGCTTTAGTAATCACATTGAATTCTAAGATACGTAAAGTTATCCATTATAACTGGAAAGATGATAAGTTTCATTATAAAAAACAGTAGAAAACATGTTATCTTATGTGGTAAATACTCTTTTCTCTGGAGGAAGGCATTGAATTCTTCTTTAGGTCTCTTTAAGCTTTTTTTTATTTTACTTCATCTTTGGTGAATAGTGAAATTCTGGTATACCTAAGTGTATATTGGAATATGCCTCTCTCCTCTTCAGGTACCTCCTCCCATTTCCTTAGCATGTAAACTTATTCTTACCAAAAAGGTCAATTGAAATGAGAAAATAAATTTATTTTGGAGTGATGTGGTTCAAAATTGGGCACCTTGGCATCTTGATTTTTGCAAGCTGAAAGAATTTGACAAATGGTATGTGCAGGAAGGACTTTCTGACCTTCCCCTGAAGCAGGTCATATGACCCTCCAGTGAGAGATGCCCTCTCTATGCCTGATGAAAGGAGCAGCCTTATCTCTAAAGATAAAGGGGCACAGGGGAATCAGCCTTTGCCAAGTTTCCCTGTTACTACGCTAGCTCATAATCTTTGTCCTATCCTATCTTTCCACGACTTTCCAGTCTCATCAAACCTAGCACAAAATCACCCGGGTGTAACTGTTTTCTTCAGGTCTTTATTTCCTTGTGAAGGCTCTCATGTCACATAAAACTTACATTAAATACCTTTGTATGCTTTTCTCCTGTTAATCTGTCTTTTGCTACAGGAGTCCCAGTCAAGAGCTTAGAAGGATAGAGGAAGAAGATATATTTCCTCTCCTATAGGGGGAGGTATGTTGATGTTGTTTTCATAGAAATACAACTATGTACTACTGTTCAATATCATCAAAGAGTTGATTAATAATACTAATATTAATATGAGTTTTTAGATTCCACCTAAAACCAAAGTCCAACTGTCATTTATTGAGAACTTGCAGTGCTCCAGGCTCCAGAGCCTAAATAGATGATCTCATTTAACCCCTATATCCACCCTGAAAAGTAGATATTTTTTTTACAGGTAAAGAAACAGGTTTAGATAGGTGAAGTGACTTGCTTAAACATCAAAGAAATTTTAGGAGGATGAACACAGATTTGAATACAAACCTCAGGAGAATCACCTGAGATATTTTAGGACTGTTTCCTTGTCTGGATAATACATCTTAAAATTATTAATGGAATTCAGATGGAAGACACGTAATTCCAATGTGCAGCCAGGGTTAAAATATGGTTAATAATTAGGTTCCCTCAGATCTAATGACAGAGCAGATACAAAACATGGTCCACTTTTTCTTCTTCACTGTGTTGTTTCATGAAGTATGAAGAGAGCTGTAGCCAATGCTTCCGTTTGATTCCCACACGCAGGCGAAGACTTAGGAAGAGCTTGTCAGCAAACACACCGGTAGAACATTGGCAAAGAAATCCGTTGAATGTAAGATGATAAAAACTGTGATGTACGATCTTACTTAGTAGCCTAGATAGGTTCACTAAAGAGAAATTCAAGTAAATCAGAGGTTAGTGTGAGACTCTATAATTTCTCTAGGCAAGGACTGAAAAAATAATGTCGTGAGGTGAGTTGGTCATTACCTTAACTCAGGCTAAATTTTGTTGAAAACACTTAGGCTGAAAGACGTGAAGCTACATTTCTTGGCAAGCATATTAAAGATCTCCATCCCAGTAGTTTTATAGCTCAGCATATCCATTTAATCTACAAAATTATTCAGATAAGGAATGTACGAATTTGTCTTCCTATCTTCCATATTCTCAAGCTACTTGTTTAACTGATATATTAAAATACTTATATTGTTTTGGCCTCTACTAATGCATATGCCAGTTTGTGGAATATGAAGTTTTATTCTGATTTTCTTGTGGAATGAATGCCTCATCTAAACACATGAGAAATATAGGCTGAAAAATTTATTGCTTTCGCTGCTATGTGTTCATATACTCTAGTCAGGTTGATCTATTAGTTCCTACCTATGCTTTAAGTCAGCCTATGGTTTGGCCTTATGCTGCCTGGGATAAGGAGTGAGGAGCCTGTGTCTCAGAGTGTAAGTATGTCTAAATATGTACAAGTATTAAGTATGCTCTTTTCTCCCTTGGTCCCTTTCATCAAGTGCCTAGATTTTCACCTGGGTTCTAATGCTACTTCCTTAATGCCAGGACCCCATGCCTTGGTTCATACTTCTGTCTGCCTCTTGGTCCCAGAGTGCTGAGACTAATTGGAAACCAATTATTCCTCTTGTTTCCAGCTTGATTGTTCTTACAGACCTTGCATACCTGTAAGATTTTCTTCCCATCCTCATTTCCGACCTTTTAAACTAGATTTATAATCTTGGTGTGTCTTGCATTCCACTACCCTGAAAAACTTCTATCATTCATGTCTTTCTCCCCTCTAGAACCCACTTATTTTAAAGCTAATTTATTTATTTTGAGAGAGAGTGAGTGGGGAAGGGACAGAGAGAGAAGGAGAGAGAGAGAGAATCCTGAGCAGTCTCTGCACTGCCAGTGTGAGCCTGATACGGGGCTTGAACCCACAAACTGCGAGATCCAGCTGAAACCAAGAGTCAGATGCTCAACTGACTGAGCCACCCAGGCACCCCCAACACCCATGTATTAACTAGATTCATAGATATAGTGTCTCTTGGCCACCCAAAACTGATCCAGTAGGGAAGCAAGTTTTCTGACAACTATCAACTTTGACATCATTATCATTGTTTTGTTTGCTTGTTTGTTTATGTTTGTTTTGCATCATTGTTGATCAAGTTTTCCAACCTGATATGGCATATGTTTACAATGTATGTTAAGTCATAATTTCTGTCTTCCGCCTGCATAATGTAAGGGAAATATTCAGATTTCTAATAGCAACAAAATTATTATGGAATTTTATATTAGAAATTTTTGATTATTTTGTTATTTCCTTTTAACGTAATGTAATGAATTATTTTCATTACATATCTTAGTTAAAAAACAGGAAATCAAAAGCAAAAGGGAAAAGAATGTTAAAAGTGAAATAACATGACACAAAAGTGATATAAAACTTAAGCAAAGTATTTAATAAACTGATTTTTTAAAGCCTTATTTTAGTCTTTCTGTTATATTTGACAGAACTACATTGTGATCATTATTTTTAGAGGCCAAGTCACAGGTAAAGTGTAATGAAAAAATATTCAGGTGTTAGTTAGTAATTCACACACGAAAATGTAAATGTCTAAAATAAAGCTCAAGTTTTTCTCTGTAGTTTCCCGTTTCTTAAAAAGTAAATTTATCCCAATTATCGGTAATATCTATTCTTTCCAAATTCTTCCTTGACCCAACATAGGAAAATGAGATGGTTGTTTTTTGTTTTTTTGTGTTTTTTTGGTAGAAAGTATTGTGAAAAACAAAGTGATATAATATACACTGACAATTTTTACTACCTGAGTTTTCCTTAGTAATGGAATTTGGTTTCTGTGTCTTGCTTTTCAGCACATTTTGTGTTTATAGCTTTTGGGGATTTGAAGGGTCCAAATAAATAATAGAGTAATATTTTCTATCATATTGTTCTCTTTTATTAAGTTATACAACTTAATAGATTTGTTTATTATTATTTTTATTTTGGCCAGGGGATGACTATTGTAATCTGATTTTTTTTCAGTTCTTGTTGTAGGAAAGCAATATTTTAATGAATCTTTCTGCAAAAATTAATTTAAAAACTTTTAAATAGTTAACATTTTTTGCCTTCTTGTTTCCCTGTATTTTTCTTCCCTTAGGCCAATGGTTTCTTTTGTTGGCTTACTTTCCCTTCAGCTTGAGTAAACTTGAGACAGACTTCTTTCTGCCTCTAGGCTCCTGACCTCCCTTTTCTTTTTAGAGCATTAGAAAATTTAAAATTGTAAATTCTTTTCTGCCTCTTTGGGATGTAAATAATTTTAAAAGCCTCTTGCCAGCTTTACCACCTAGATGTGTCTTTCTTAGGAAACTGGGAACCATCTTTTGAAAGGTATTAATCAAAGAAGATAGTGTTCCTAACCCCTAGGCTGTAGTTGGTTAGGAGCTTAACTTTAGGTGGTTATCTTGAGCCAAATAGTAAAAGAGCCTCCTATCCTGAAGATATGAGAAAGCTTATTTTCCTTTTGGTAAGTCCAATTAGCAAACATAGATGGCCTTGATCTTCCCAGCTCTTAAAACCCCCCTCAACCTTTCTTTCAATGGAGTTGAGTTCAGAATGAGTTCTGGCCTCTTTCCCCCATTGCAATAGCCTTGAATAAAATCTTTGGTGGAATTTTTGCTTTGATGCTTGTTTTTAATCAATCTACTGCCTTTTTATTAAACAAAATTGTATTTTGTTTAAAAAATTATTTATCTATCTATCTATTTATTTATTTATTTATTTATTTATTTATTTCCCAGTATAGTTAACATACAATGTTATATTAGTTTCAGGTGTACAATATAGTGATTCAATAATTCTATACACTATTCCATGCTCATCATGATCAGTGTATTCTTAATCCTCTTCATCTATTTCACCCATCCTCCACCCACCTCCCATCAGGTAACCATCTGTTTGTTGTCTATAGTTTTTTGTTTTGGCTTGTTTGTTTATTTATTTATTATTTGTTATTTATTTAGAGAGAATGCACAAGCCAGGGAGAGGGACAGAGGGAGGGAGAGAGCAAGCTCCAAGCTCAACACGGAGCCTGTGCAGGGCTTGATCCCATCCATGACCCTGGGATCTTCACCTGAACTGAAATCAAGAGTTGGATGCTCAAGTGACTAAGCCAACCAGGCGCCTCTGTTTTGTTTCTTAAAATCCACATATGACTGAAATCGTGTGGTATTTGTCTTTCTCTGATTGACTTATATTACTTAGCATAATACCCTCTAGATCCATGTTGTTGCAAGTGGCAAGATTTCATTCTTGCTATGGCTGGATAATATTCCATTGTGTGTACGTGTGTATATATACACACATACATATGTGATATATATACACACATATATATACATATACATATATACATATGTGGTATATATATACATATACCACATCTTTATTCATTCATCTATTAATGGACATTTGGGCTGCTTCCATAGTTTGACTATTGTACTTAATGCTGCAGTAATCATAGCAGTGCATAAATCCCTTGAAATTAGTGTTTTCACATTCTTTGGGTAAATACCCAAAGGGTAGTTCTATTTTTAATTTTTTGAGAAACCCCCATACTGTTTTCCACAGTGGCTGTACCAAGTCTGTTTCCCTCTTACAACAGCTTTAATTGAGGTGTAATTTATATACCATAAAAACTGTCTACTGTAAGTGTGAAATTCAATAATTTTTAGGACCTGACCAACAGTTCTATGTAAAGGGTTAGGGCCTGTCAACTGGAAGCATTTATTTGAGATTGAGTAGGCGGAAAGCCAGCTATGAAGTTGAGAACTCTAAACACTTTTCTTTGATTACCTCTTAAGTATTTTGATCTGAGACCTTTAGACCTTGTTTTTGTAGATGTTTGTTGTTTGTTTTATGCTTTTTTTTTTTTTTAACAAAGTTAACTTTATTTTTCAGATTTACTTCATTAGGATGTAGTAGCAAAATTTACAGACACAAAAAGGATGCTGATATTGGGTCTAATTAAAGAAAATACCTCCTATCAGGTGATAGGCAGATGAAAATAGCAAAGATAAACATAGAAATTGGGGTTTTTAAAAAGTGAGTTCTGGGACACCTGGGTGGCTCAGTCAGTTAAGCGTCTAGTTCTTGGTTTTCTTTCGCTCACGTCATGATCTCACGGTTTTGTGGGTTTGAGCCCCGTGTCGGGATCTATACTGACATTGTAGAGCCTGCTTGGGATTTTCTCTAAGTCTCTCTGCCCCTTCCTTGCTCATGCTCGCTCTCTCTCTCTCTCTCTCTCTCTCTCTCAAAATAAATAAATAAACTTAAGGGGAAATAAAAAAGTGAATTCTGACGTCAGTTCTGCCACAATCTATCTGTGTGATTGGAAGTGAATTTTCCTCTCATCTGTCAGTATTTGGATTTGAGGTCACTCATGTTACCATTGTAACACTGAGTCTTTTGTCACTGGTATGCTCCTTTGTAGCCATGTGAAGCCACACAGGTATAGGCTAAGGAAACAGGGCCACTGTGTTTGAGGTGCTTTGAGGACTTGGATTTGGTTCAACAAGGCTCACTGGGTTTGCTCAGATTGGGCAACCTGGCCCCAAAGTCAGATGGCTGGACAGTTTGGTGTACCACACCCAGACCTTAATTGGCAAGGAATAGAGGGATGGGGAAGGATCAGCACTTATTCTGGAATGAAGAAACCAATGAAGGTAGAACATTTCAATTCTGCTTGTAATTTTTCTACCCAGGCTGATTGTTTCAAACCCGTGTTTTGCCCAAATGGAAAAAATCTGAACTTTTTTGAAATTTGTTTCCTCCCCATTCTCCTCCTCCTCCTCCTCCTCCTCCTCCTCCTCCTCCTCCTCCTTATCTCTCTCTCTGTTTTGGCAAACCTCTGAGTAATCTCCACAGCTTCTCCATAGTTGGGGCCTCTAACCCCATTCTAACATACCTTAGAACACTCGTCTCCCTGATTGTTTACTGTTCTTTCCTGAAGCTCAAATATACATTCTCCAGGGCCCTCCTTCTTCCTTCTACTTTGAAGTTCTCTCCTCCCAGTGTCCAAAATACTCAATATGCTTAGAGTAGATGCTGATGAACAGGCAAAGAAATAATCCCCTCACCTGGACTGAAAGGCTGTTAATGTGGGGGGAAGGAGGGTGTGAATGCTGATGACAAGCCCTGAGAGTTAACAAGTCTCCTGGGGCACATTTCTATGTTCATTCTCTAGAGACCGGTTTAACTGTTTTATTCTTTTAAAAATCAGGAGATTTAAAATTTGTATTTCAGTTTTAACCTGATAATGCTTTGTACGAGGTTATCCTAAATTCCTGTCTTGTGTCCTGCAGAGAAAGATATTTGATCAGAGTTGACAGAGCAAAATGCCTAACAACAGCAATGATGATCACAAACTTTTCTGTTTTCAGTATTGCTGTTCCTGTCTACAACTATGAAGTGATCATACGTAACCTACTGCTCCTGTTCCAAAGTGATGCTGTAACCTGGTTTCGAAAGTCACTTAACAGCCCTTCTATTCTTTATGACTGAGATGTGTTTTCTTCATGACTGGTCATTCAGCATCTTCCCACTTGATCACTTGTACTCGCTGACTGCTATTTTATTAAGCTTGGAATTACCGGTAGGGAACAGAGGGAACTATTAGAAATGCCATTTTTTTTTTCTAGGGAGGAGAAACAACCAGGTTGCCCCATCTTCTCACTTACATGTGGAGCAAGAACTGGATTCCCTGTCCTGGAAGTGTTTTGTTTGTTGGGTGGTGGTTAGAAGAGGTAAATCAAAAGCTGAAGGGGTTTTTAATGGCCAAAAAGTCTCTACCAGCTGTTTTGGCTGGACTTAGGACCTAATGCTCCCTCAGCACCCTAGGAGTATGAGACCCAAATCAGTAGTGCCAGGATCCTTCAGGGCCAGATGTCTCCAATACCACAGTCCTGGGCTTTGCCCTGCCTGCTTCTGAAAGTGGAAAAATAGCTTCAGGAGAATGAGGCACATATAGGTCACACTTACCCCCTTGAGAGCAAGCTGAGGTCCTAGGCACCGTGTTGTGCCAAGCCTCAGAATTCTAGTCTTGTTCAAAATCTTGCTCAGAATCTTGTTCAGAAGGTTCAGCTACTCTATTTCCCACCAGCCTGTGAACCTCAGAGGTTTGCAAGCTAGGGTTGAGAAGGCACTGAGAAGTGGAGTAGCGAGAGGAGCTCATTCCTTGCCTGAGTGAAATTTTAGTGCAGTGTCTCTTCCTGATTCTGGGCGTAGTAGATTCTCCTTATTCTTTTTTTTTTTTTTTTAATGTTTATTTAGTTTTAAGAGAGAGAGAGAGAGAGAGACAGAACGCAAGCATGGGAGGGGCAGAGAGAGGGAGATACAGAATTGGAAGCAGGCTCCAAGCTCCAAGCTGTCAGCATGAGCCCGATGTGGGGCTTGAACTCATGAACTGTGAAATCATGACCTGAGCTGAAGTCAGACGCTTAACCAAATGAGCCACCCAGACGCCCCCCCCTACTTAGTCTTTTAACAACCTCCTGGCTCCCTTTTTGCTCACTAACCATCTGCACCTACCAAACTAGAAAAAGAAAACATGAAAATTTTCACATCCCTGCTGCAACAGACCCTTCCTTCCTACCTCTCTTCCTTCTTCCTTTATTTCCTTCCTTCCTTCCTTCCCTCCCTCCTTCCTTCTAGGGGGCTTACATGTCCCCCCCATCCCACCCTTGGGGTCTTATATCTGTGCCTAGAAGAAAAGGGGAGGAGTTTGAGTTAGAGCCCTTATTTCCCCAAACCCACTCCCTCTGAATATCGGAACTGTGGTGGCATTTTCCCTCAAGGTCCCTCTGCTTTGGCTCTAGATGCTCCTCTTCCAGATGGGGGGATGTTGTTATTGGCAAAGATAAGCATCTAGCCAGAGCTGCCTGGACTCCTTCAGTGAGTAGACAGTATAGATGAGGGTTGAGAGCAGAGGCTTGGACTCGTACTCTATGCAGCACACAGGGACTGCATCACTTTATGGTAACTGTGTCAAGACATTGTGGAGAAATGTGGTGCTCAATTTGGCAGCTGAGTGCCCACTGGGTTAGTGCTTTAAGGCAGACATGTAGACATTACATGCTGCTGGGAGCTAGGTGGAGCCCCAGTCCACATTCTTTGTTTCTCCTTTAATGATGTCAAAGTGATGTCATTATTGTATTAGGGCTCTCCAGAGAAATAGAATCAAGGTGTGTGTGTGTGTGTGTGTGTGTGTGTGAGAGAGAGAGAGAGAGAGAGAGAGAGAGAGGGAGAGAGGGAGAGAGGGAGAGAGGGAGAAGGAGAGGGATTAATTTTAAGGAAGTGTTTCATGTGACTGTGGAAGCTGAAAAGTCCAAAATTTGCAGGGTAGGCTGGCAGACAGGAGACCTAGGGAAGGGCTGACGTTGCAGCTCAAGTCCAAAGGCAAACTGCGAGCTGAATCTTCTATTCCTTGAAGGGAGGCAGTCTTTTATCTCTTAATGCCTTCAACTGATTATATGAGGCCCACCGACATTATGGAAGGTAAATCTGCTTTACTCAAAGTCTACTGATTCAAATGTTATTCTCATCTAAAAAATACCTTTTACACCAACATCCAGATTTGTATCTAACCAAGCATCTGGGTACCATGGCCTACCAAATCGACACATACAATTATCATTATGTTTCTCATTCTGTACAGTTTTGACTTTCCAGTATTATTTTTCAAGCTCTGAAAATATTTGCCTTTTTTTTTTAATGTTTATTTATTTTTGAGAGAGAGAGAGAGACAGAGTGTGAGCAGGGGACGGGCAGAGAGAGAGGGAGGCACAGAATCTGAAGCAGGCTCCAGGCTCTGTCCAGGCTCTGAGCTGTCAGCACAGAGCCCACAGTGGGGCTTGAATTCATGACCTGTGAGATCATGGCCTGAGCTGAAGTCGGACGCTTAACTTACTGAGCCATCCAGGTTCCCCAAATATTTGCCTTTTGAAGACAATTTACTGAGCATATTACTTATGCTAATTCCCATCATGCAATCCCTTTTTGTAGAAAACCATATTGTTTCTTATTCTTGCATGGGAAAAAGACATATTTTAGAGCCATATCGTCAGTAGGGTCTGTGCTCATTTTCCTGCATTCTTTCCTATCTCTGAAGTGTGAAAAAGCCTTGTGACATGTTAGTTAGGTTTTCTCCATAGCTATATTGCTTCTGTAAATTATATGTTCTAGATTGAGGATAGTAGTATAGTTTGTACTCCGTCTCTATTATAGGTAACACCTATTGCCAAGCACGTTTCAGATGTAGTTTTTCAGTGTCACATTGACCCATGACCCACTAGCCCATAAATGTCTATCTTCTTCTTTTTGAGGCTAGCACATTATGGAAAGTGGAATTTAGAGTCACATTTTGGAGACGGTTCTGGTAGCACCGTGGCTTACAACATAAAACCAAGGAAGTAATAAATGTGGCTTCTCCTGTGGGTATCAGTTTTCTTCATTTGAAACTCCAGCCCTGGAGTACTCAAGACTTTGTACAAAAGTGTGAGTTGGTGACATATTGGCTGTTAGGCAACTTTAGTACAGAAATATGGTGCAAATCACCCATTATACTGCTGGTATTTTAGTAGCAGCATTTTGTATATGAATTATAGCGTCTCAAAGAAATTGTTTTGATTCACTTCCATTTCTCTGACTTGAAATAGTACAAAATAGTACTTGAAAATAATACAAAACATGGGAGACCCCTAAGAAAGTGTTTGTCATCAAGGACATTTCTACTGTTATTGTCTACAGAAAGGATGTTTTTACACAACAGTCTGTATCTGCAGGGACAAAATTCTTTTTGTAACCGTCTTCAAATTAATGCATAGAGTTTATTTTCATACCTTCCCTGTCAGTAACTGTTCAGCATCACCGTGCGAGTCAAATCATTTCCTTTAACTTTTTTATTCTTAGGAACTTATAGATGAAAGTGACAATTGGACATTTTGATAGCTGCTAAATCTCTATTTTTTTATTTTCCTGACAAGGGGTAAATGGATTTTTTTTTCTTAACTTGACAGCATTTCCTTGTCAAAGCATTTCTTCTTAGATGATTCAACAATTATGTGATAATTACAGCAGATTTTTTTTTTTTTCCTGAGGAGTTTCCAAAGTTTTTAGACTCCTAAGTCCTGTAACTCACCATGGCCACATAAAGTTATGTGAGGTGGCTGGGAGAATGAGCGGTAGACAAGATACACTTTGCTAGTACTATGTACTACATCCAATCCAGATGGGTTGTGGGGATGGAATGCTCTAAGGGGCACTATTGATACTTTGGACTGGGTACGTCTTTGTTTTGGAGAGTTATCCTCTGCACTGGAGGATGCTTAGCCACCTTCCCTGTCCTCTACCCAGTAGATCCACCCAGTTGTGACAATCAGAAGACTTCTAGACATTGACAAATGTTCCCAAGGGGTAGGGGAGACAAAAGATGCCTCTGGTGGAGAAGCAACTCTCTACGTCACTGTGACAAATCTTGGTCTCATGCAAAGCTAGGGAGAGAAACACCAAACTTCGGGAATTGCAGTCCACATGATTTCAAAAGGACTGGGCTAAGATAAGGTGGCTTCTAAAGTATCTTTTTAGCTTGTCTTGGGATGTTTTGGGGGCTAACAGATTTCTCCTGTGGTTTCCTGTGGAGAGCAGCAGGATTTTCTTACAATAGAAAATGAAGTAGGGGCGCCTGGGTGGCTCAGTCGGTTGAGTGTCCGGCTTTGGCTCAGGTGATGATCTCGCAATCCGTGGGTTTGAGCCCCGCATCGGGCCCTGTGCTGACAGCTTGGAGCCTGGAGCCTGCTTTGGATTCTGTGTCTCCCTCTCTCTGCCCCTCCCCTACTTCATGCTCTGTCTCTCTCTCTCTGTCAAAAATAAACATTAAAAAAAAAAAAAAAAAAGAAAATGAAGTAACAAAGCCTATCCTGTTTTGAGAGTTAACTCTTCATTTAATGGTCAAAGAGACTGTATAGAAAGGTATGTATAAGTTGAGTGTTAAGGGTGAGGATTGGTTAGGTTGGAAGCCCAGCTCTCTATTGCCAGGCTCTAGGCTGGGTGATCTGGCAAATCAGTAGCCTTTCCCCATGCCTCAGTTTTGTACCAATAACAGAGCTAATGGTGGAGTCTATTTAAGGAGGCATGATAATTAAATGAGATAATATGTATAAAGCATTTAGAACAGTACTTAGTTCATAGGAATGTTAGAAAAATGTCAAGGGAGACATTTTTTTTTTTTTACAGGAAACAAATGGAGACATAAGATAATTAAGAATTCTGTAGTCTCTAACCTCATTGACATAAGTAAACCATGTCTGTTTCACAAGCTCTTTGATAATTATTGATTTAATGTTACCATTATAACAAAGAGCATTACGAATGAAGTCTAATGTATAGTGAAACCTTGACTATGAACACATGAAAAAGTAATGACTTACAGTTTCCTGATATAAAAAAAGTGTGGCCCATATATAGATGTTATTTGTATCTTTAAACATTATTAGAGTGGGCTTTGATGGAGACTTTGTCATCATTTGCCTCAACCATTAATCCTATACCCCATCTGAGTCTAATTCCACAAATGACAAATATTTACTGGGCCCTTTCATTTACTAATTAGAAGTATCTGGCCTGGATATTGAAGCCAAAAAGATCATGGACATCTGAAAGCCCGGGGTCCGTACAAGAACTGGTGTTCCAGGGTAAGGACCAAAGCAGGAAGATATACAAAGAATTAATCAACAGTCACTCAAATTCTCAGAGTCCGCTTAACTTGTCTTTATGCAGTGCTAGAAACACATAGAGAAATTTAGCCATAACTCGAAGTACTGTCTAACTGCAGCTGTATAATATTTTTGCGGTTTAGATGAAAAAAAAGAAAAAAATAGTCAGCAGGTTTTTATTGTGAACATGGGTGACTTGGGATTCGTAGAAATGTCACCTGGACCTGGATTCCTGTTATAAGCGTTGAGTTCACACTGAGTTCCATTCCTTGCCATCTTAAAGAAGTCATAAAAAGCCTGTGTTAAACCAGATATGTGGCAAACATTATGTGCATATTGTTATTATTATTATTATTGTTTTTATAATATAACAACAGTAAGAAATTTCATTTTAAGATCCTGGTTGTAGTATAGGATTTTAAAGCATAAAGCAAATATAACTTGTCTAAAACAATTTAGGCCTTAGGGATGTAACAGAAGGAAGTCAGTGAGTGGTGTGTACTAGGCCAAGTTCAGATGGAAACCAAAGGCACCAGAGTCTCCGCAAGGACCTGTTTAGGGTCCCTCATCTTATGGTATGAGTCACACGGGAGAAGGAGAGAGAGAGAGAGAGAGAGAGCGAGAATGAGCGGGGGAGGGGCAGAGAGAGAGGGAGATACAGAAACCGAAGCAGGCTCCAGTCTCTGAGCTGTCAGCACAGAGCCCGATGCGGGGCTTGAACCCACGAACCGTGAGATCATGATCTGAGCCGAAGTCAGTCGCTCAACCGACTATGCCACCCAGGTGCCCCATGTGGGCACTTTTCTTCAGGGAGCTCTGGTTGTCTGCACAAGAAATATCTGTTGAGTTGGTCTTCTGATTCAGTTACTCCTCAAAAACTATTTCAAAGGAGGGTTGGGATTTATAAAGACATTTGTGAAGGGTTAAACTCATATTAGCAAAAAAGTATTGTGGACAGTCTAGTTTACTGAATAATTAGCTACTTACACTCTTGCCATGAATTGTACTTTATACACTTAACTGGGTAAAAAAGGGGACAGCCATATATTTATTTTTCTGTAAATATAACTAAATAGCCAATCCTCCCCTTCCTGCCATTTTCAAATTAGTGAGAAATTGATACATTTTTAGTGAATGTTCTCTTTCGGACACCAGTTGTATATGAATCTACAAAATTACAGGTTAATAGGGAAATGGGAGAAGGCCTTTAACTGTCACTCTATCATGACTGTCACAATTCTTAAGGTGGGCATTTTCACTATAGCGTGCCTGGCGGGGCACGGGGGCCTCCTTGAGCCTGGGGCTCTGGTGTGCAGAGTCCAGTCAGAATCTGATATTATTTACTCTTTTGTGTCCTACTTTTTCTATTAGGATATTTTTCCTGACAGAAGAGCATTTTAATTCTCTCTGTATGCAACATCCTGCTACTCATTATTCTAAAGACTTTATCAACCACATGTTACAGCTCTAACTACCTGTGTTCCTGATTTGTTAAAAAAAGTTTGTGCTATCTTAGTGTGGCTCTGAAAATGCCAGTTGCACTGCCAGTTACCAGGTATGCTCTGCTGTCTCTTTGAAATCCTCTCGGCTTTTTGTTCCTTCTTCTTCTCACTGGCACTAAGAAGTTGTTATGGATAACCTTGGCTTTTTGGCAGACAAAAGAGCAGCTTCCAGACTAAGTAAGACCTGAAAAAAACCTACCCTCTGTGCAGAAGTCATTTCTTTCTGATGCTTCCAATGCCAGACCGTCCAGAACCCCGTGGTTGCCACAGCCCAGGGCTTAATGTCTCTGTGTTCTCTGGATGATATGCAAGCGAACAGGATAAAGTTGAATGAAGGAAATCCCTGTTTGGTTGCTCATCTAGCAATGAGACTTGAATGACAGATGTCCACATTTTCTAAGTTTTCTTTTTGCAGTCTTTTCATCTTTCTCCTCTGAGCTTTTTTTCCTACTTTGAAATCGTTCATGTATTTTCCCAATGGGACAGCCTTGTCTATTTCCTTCACTTAAGAGTATGAAGCAGTTGTGTCTGTTTGATCTCTTGTGTGACTGCATTGCAATGGATGTTGAAACAGACTGCTGTTTAAATCTTAATACACACCCCTTGGAGTGGAATGGAGAGCTCATGAGTTGAGGTTTAAAGGAATAATGAGAACTGATTGAATTAACAGGCATCACACCAGCACAAGCAGAAGCAAAGATAAGACACTTAGCTTGCAATGTGCCCATCTCTGTGTTTGAATAACTCTATTGAAACACACACATTTTATCATTATTCTCAGACTGTCAGTAATTAAAGAAGATACTTTATTTCCTATTATTATTATTATTGCCTATTTTCATAAGGAATCCCTGAAATAACTTGGTATCATAGGTTTATTGAAACATGTCTATTGGGGTCTTCCTGTTTTAAAATAAGAAATAAAAAAAATTGTTACTGGTCACGGTCTTGAAAAAATGTGTATTTTGAATAAAATTTGTTGAATTTGAAAATGTCATTTTTTGGAGGATCAATGTCATAACCATTGAGACAAATTTTATTTATGTGTATTTAATCAATCCCTTTGGAATCTAAGAGAACCAATTTAGTTGGTTCATCTTCAATTGCTATTAATCTTGGCTTAGTAGGTGAGTATTTTAGCTAAAAGAGAAAGAAATATCATTGTTGGAATATAAATAAAACCAAATCTTTAAAAAATAAAACCTATTATTTCAAAATATTTTGTATAGTTTACATTTGAAACATTGAATGAGATTCTACATATTTTGGGGGGGGGTTCTCTTCTTTTTTTAAAATTTTTAAATGTGTATTTATTTATTCAATATATGAAATTTATTGTCAAACTGGTTTCCGTACAACACCCATTGCTCATCCCAAGAGGTGCCCTCCTCAATACCCATCACCCACCCTCTCCCTCCCACCCCCCATCAACCCTGATGATAGGATAAAGAAATTGTGGTTTATATACACAATGGAGTACTATGTGGCAATGAGAAAGAATGAAATATGGCCCTTTGTAGCAACATGGATGGAACTGGAGAGTGTTATGCTAAGTGAAATAAGTCTACATATTTTTTTAAATTATTTTTAATCTTTATTTATTTTTGAGAGAGAAAGACAGAGACAGAGACAGAGAGAGACAGAGTGCAAGTGAAGGAGGAACAGAGAGAGAGGGAGACACAGAATCTGAAGCAGACTAGGCTCTGAGCTGTCAGCACAGAGCCCCATGCAGGGCTCGAACTCACAAACCACGGGTTCATGACCTGAGCTGAAGTCAACTGCTTACCTGAGCCACCCAGGCACCCTGAGAATCTAAATATTTTTTAAAGGCAACTATGAATATCTTCATTTATTTATTTTTATTTTACATTATAAAATAAACCTTGACTACTTATTTTTATTTATAGTAAACAAACAGGTTTTGTGTGTGTGTGTGTAGTTTCAAGTTTTTATTCAAATTCCAATTAGTTAACATACAACATAATATTAGTTTCCAGAATAGAATTTAGTGATTCATCATTACATATAACACCCAGTGCTCATTCCAATAGGTGTCCTGCTTATTGCCCCTTGCACATTTAGCCCATCCCCTGCCCACCTCCCCTCTGGTAACCATCAGTTTGTTCTCTATAGTTCAGAGTCTCTTTTATGGTTTTCATCTCTCTTTCTCTAACTCTCTCTTTTTTTCCCCCTCCTTCCCATATGTTCATCTGTTTTGTTTCTTAAATTCCACATATGAGTAAAATCCTATGGTATTTGTCTTTCTGAGACTGACTTATTTCGCTTAGCATAATACACTCTAGCTCCATCCATGTCATTGCAAATAGCAAGATTTCATTCTTTTTTATAGCTGAGTACTATCCCATTGTACATATTCATCACATCTTCTTTATCCATTCATTATTCAATGGACATTTGGGCTCTTTCCATAATTTGGCTATCATCAGTAATGCTGCTATAAACTTCATAGACTCAGTGGTTTGAGTTTCAGTTTTCTTAGATGATATGGTTAATTTGGATTTAGATTTAGCACAATTCTGCAAATTAAGAATCTTCTCATTGAAAATCATCTGATCAGTTGGACCCTTTTTTACTGCTGTCCAGCAAATCATCAAGATGGGTACTCAATTTTATTAAGAAGGAAACCAGACAAGTTTAGACTGTGGAAACCCACTCTCAAGTGGGTTTATCACACTTATCAACACGTGATAAGCAATTGCACATAGTCTCCTTTTGAATGTTGCTTTAAGGGTGGTTCAATGACAAGTTTGATGACAGTTAGGTTGATTCCTAGAATTCACAGTGAGAAGGAATTTCAATATATTTTGAAACTCCCAAGGTATGTTCTTGACTGCCTAGAGGCACCTGAAATTTATCATATAAGATCTTAACAATGTTACTGCTTTATCTAGTATGAGGATATTTGATGGACTTATCAACTTTTTGAAGGTGTTTTAGTCTCCAGTATCATTATTCCTTGATCACAGATTTAAAATAATGAAAGTTGAATCAGCAGTCATGCTGCCGCTTGTGCTTCAGTCATACTTTTGGCATTGTTATAGGTTTTATCCAGTGAAATTCACAGGCAGCATCTTTTTTTATTATATTTATTTATTTAAATATGAAATTTATTGTCAAACTGGTTTCCATACAACACCCAGTGCTCATCCCAACAGGTGCCCTCCTCAATGCCCATCACCCACTTTCCCCTCCCTCCCACCCCCATCAACCCTCAGTTTATTCTGAGTTTTTAAGAGTCTCCTATGGTTTGTCTCCTTCCCTCTCTGTAACTTCTTTCCCCCTTCCCCTCCCCCATGTTCTTCTGTTAAGTTTCTCAGGATCCACATAAGAGTGAAAACAATGGTATCTCTCTTTCTCCGTCTGACTTATTTCACTTAGCGTAACACTCTCCAGTTCCATCCACGTTACTACAAAAGGCCATATTTCATTCTTTCTCATTGCCAAGTAGTATTCTATTAATTGAATCCAATTGGCACTTCACACGGCCCAAGAAAGTGCTTTACCTAATGAGACAACATCATCATGTGTTAGAGGATTTAAAGTATCAAATTCCCATATAAATGCAAGCTATACATGTGTAAAACTAGATGGTCAGCATTTAATGATTTCTTTGTATATTCTGGTCTCTATGCTATCTGCAATTCTCTGTTCCCAGGTAAGAAATCTATTAGAATGACATACAGAAACAATTTCATTTGTCATCAGGGGTTTGTAATTGTACAATGATTTGGAAGCACAGGGGAAGATCTTCCACAATATTCTCCCCCTTCCCCACCCCAAGGTTTGGCAGGTGGTTGCCATTCAATAAACATTTGCCAAGTAGCAGAATAAAGAACTTCCCCAAGGAGCCAAGTTTCAATGCACTGGGAAGCAGGGATTGTATCTTTTGCTTAAAATTGACTTCAAATTTCAGGAGAATTAAAAATTCCTTAAGCATCTACTCAAGCACTGGGTATCTCAAACAAAGTACTATGACCCTGTTCACTGAGCAGTCATCAGATATCTATTAAACATCTGTAATATTTCAACCCCCCTGCCAAAGATGCAAGAGGAGTGACATTTAATCTCAGGACTCAACAGCTCTCTGACCAACAGAGAAAAGACACATGTAAACCATTATATAGTGAACTATGACAGAACAACACATACTGTGCTATGGATGTGCAGAAAAGAGTGTATTAAATGGTGCCTGAGCTTGCAGATTGGAGTCGAAAGGGTGGTGAGGGATGACTTAACAGAGATTCTCTGATGAAGGATATTGAAGAATTTTCCAAGTGGATAAGGGAATGATCCTCCAGGCAGAGAAGATGATTTATAGAATCAGAGGTTTGAGAGACTCTACTCTTGAACTGAAGTATATGGGTGGGTGTGGGAAAGTGATGCTTGGAAAGTAGGAGAGTTTTATTATGATGGATCTTATATATTGTAGTAAGTTTGGATTTCCTATAGGAAGTAAACAAGGACCCATACTAATTTTGTAGGTCCACTATGTGCCAAATTTCCTTGATGGTGATAATTCTTTCTCAAAATGGTTCAAAAGTCTGCCATCTCATCTCAAAACTCTGACCATAACAGCTTATTCATTTTCTCATTTGTTCATTTTTTTAATGAAACATTCATAAACATCTAATTTAAGCCAACACTATACTATGCACTAGGGGCAGGAAGCTTTTTATAAGAGGATTCCTGTGTTGACCGATTGCCAAATGAGTTATCTACTTAAGCTGTAATAGCAAAGGCCAATAGTAACCTCCCAACGCACAAACCCAATAGACTTTCTATACAAATTCTACTGCAAACACAATTGGTATGTAAAATAAAAAGAAGAAAATTAAAAAATATATAGGTATATTTAAACAAGGTACACATCTTCGTAGACAGGAACAGTTAAACAAAGTGGCAAGTAGACTAAAGTCTGTTAAGGTCTGAACTTTTTCAGGATTAAAATGACACCTTTCAAGTAGATAGTTAGTCCTGATCTCTTCTTAAAACAGGGGACTGAGGTGAGGTACCCTTCCTTAGAAGAGGAAGTTTAAAAAAGAAGGCAGCAACATTTTTTTTAAAGTCTGTGAATTCTATAAAGCTTCACACCTACAAAGGGAGAAAGAAGGTATGAGGGACAGGCCCCCTCAACCAAATCTAAACTGTCCACTGGCTGTGCAATATCTGTACTTCAAGTATAAGCCATTGTCCTGAATTGGGGCCTTCAGGGAGAGACCTGGTAAAGACGATTACAAACGTTTAGATAAGGAAGCACGTAGAAACAGGGAGGAGGAAGAGAAAGGGAAAGAAAGACACTCTTTCAAGGGAGTCTGTGTGCTGAGTTACTAAAACATATCAGTAAAGCTAATATTAAGGAATATTTCCAACAAAGTCCACAACAGGGAACTGAAAATGAAAACAACTGAAATTTGCTGCTAATTTTAGAATGTGATGGTCAAGATCATAAAAAATAAAGAGTTGGGGCACCTGATTATCTTAGTTGGTTGGGCATCTGACTCTTGATCTTGGCTCAGGTCTTGATCTCGGAGTCATGCTCTATGCTGGGTATGAAGCCTACTTAAAAAAATAAAAATAAAAAAATAAAAGGGTGACATTTATATAAGGGAAAGAAATTATGAAACATGGAGGAGAAATAGAAGAGATAAATACGTAAGATAAAAAGTTAGACATTCTAGAAATAAATAATAGACTCACTGATGGAAAACAGATTTATAAAACTGGATGGGACCCAGTCAGAGAGAAAATTAGTCATTGAAAGGTGACACTAAGGAAGTGGTACCACATCGTGGAAAGACACATTTCAAGGTATGAAACAATTTGTCTATTCTACTGATGGACATCAGTTGGTTTGGGCTGCTATCATAAAATATCTTAGACTGGGTGGCTTATAAACAGCAGGAATTTATTACTCACTTGGAGGCTGGAAGTCCAAGATGAGGGAGCCAGGGTGGTCAGATTCCAGTGAGAGTCCTCTTCTGGACTGCCGACGGCTGTCTTGGTATGTCCTCACATGGCAGAAGGAGCAAGGGAGTGCTCTTGGGTGGCTTTTGTAAGGATGCTACTCCCATTCCTGAAGGTTTACCCTCATGATCGAATCACCTCCCAAAGGTAATTATACTTCCTAATACTATTACCTTGGGAGTTAGGTTTCAACATATGGGGGGGATGCAGACATTCAGACCATAGCAATGAATATTTGGGTTGTTCTTGGTTTTTGGTTATTATGAAATGAAATGGTTGTAGCATTTTTGTAAAAGTCTTTGTGCAGACATATGTGTTGATTTTTCTTGAGTAGATACCTAAGAGTAGAATTGCTAGATTATAGGAGAGGATGATGTTTATAAGAAACTGGAAAAATCTCCCAGGAGGTTGCATCGTTTCATGCTCAGCAGCAACGGATGAAGAGTTCCAGTCATTCCAGGACCTTTTTTTTTTCTTTTTAATAATTTTTAAGTTTATTTATTTATTTTGAGAGATAGAGCAAGAGAAGGACAAAAAGAAAGGGAGAGGGAGAATCCCAAGCAGGATCTGTGCTGTCAGCATGGAGCCAGATACAGGCCCCAAAGTCACAAACTGTGAGACCATGACCTGAGTTGAAGTGGGACACTTAACCGACTGAGCCACCCAGGTGGCCCCCCCATGATCTTGTTAACAACATTTGGTATTGTTGTCGGTCCTTTTACTTTTAGCCATTCTAATGTGTATGAATTGGTATCTCATGGGGGTTTTAGTTTGTATTTCTCTAATAACTGATGATACCGAACAATGTTTTGTGTTCTTTTGGCCTATAGATGCCTTCTTTTGTGAAATGTCCCAGTTTTCTGTTCATTCATAAAAAAAATAGTGTTGTTCTTATTTTCAGTTATAGGAATTACTTGGGTGTTCTAAATTCAAGTTCTTTTCAGATATATGTATTACAAATGTTTTCGTCTATCCCGTGGTTTGTGTATTCATGTTATTATCGGTGTTTTGAACTTTTATTTCCTATGAAGCCCTAATATGTAAACTTAAAAAATTTTTTTTAATGTTTATTTAATTTTGAGAGAGAGAGTGAGTGAGAGAGAGAATGGGGTAGGGGCAGAGAGAGGGGGGACAGAGGATCTGAAGCAGGCTCTCTGCTGACAGCAGAGACCCCGATGCAGAGCTTGAACTTACCAACTGTGAGATCATGACCTGAGCTGAAGTCGGATGTTTAACCAACTGAGCCACTCAGGCACCCCCCAGTTTGTCAACTTTTAATTTTAAGTCTATTATTTTAATATATAGTCAATCTTAGACTATAAGATATTCTCTTATGTCTTCTAGAAGGGAATACTTACACAGTCATATTCATGCATATTGTATATAGACAAGGGAATTCTTTATAGAGATTTACTATGTTAATTGGAAATATCCTTTTTATATTTGCATGTACTATAGGGAGTTGATTATAGATGGGAACTTTTAAAATTGATTTCAATAATATATCTGTAGGCTCAAGTGGACAGCTCATGTTTAATAATATATTTCAGAACAAGAAAATCTGAGATTATGCTGTATAAATTGATACTTTTTTATATTCTACAAATAATGATATGCTACTCGTTTCACCATATTTCTGTTCTTTTTAAGTGTTCATAAAAAATACTTGCTTTTTACCTTCAACATTGCATGCTTTTCTGCAAAATGTAAGTCATGTGAGACAAGAACTTTTACATTTTAACATGCAGATTAACATTTAATACGTGCAGATGTTGTAAGCATGTATGCCAAGTGTTATTGATACAGTTATTGGGAAAGAATTTAGATAAAAATAAACATTTCATTAATTTAAAGCCTTAGGGGTACACTACTTGAATCTTGTTTAAATCAAATATATTTTCTTTCCCATGTGGTGAAAGTACAAAAGGGATCATAATCAATGCCCCTCCCCCCCCTTTTTTTTGTACTTTCAAGAGCTGTAAAGAAGACAAGCATAAAGGGATTTATAGCTTTTGTTCCTTTGTGTGCCAAGGTTGCTCTTGACAATCACATTTATCCACAATGGCCAATGGTACTAATGTCATGGTAAGTTTCAGAGTTTACTGTCTTTTTTGCCTCTGGACTTGGTGAGGATGTCGTGCTGTTCTATTCATTTGCTTTGCTTTTATTTATTTTTAAAATGGCTTTATTGAGATATAAGTGACATACCATTTAATTCGCCAATTTACATTGTTTAAGTTGATGTTTTTTAGTATATCTATAAAGTTGTGCATCCATCACCACAATTAGTTGTCGAACATTTTCATCACCCCT
Source organism: Panthera uncia (assembly GCF_023721935.1). Classification (NCBI taxonomy): domain Eukaryota; kingdom Metazoa; phylum Chordata; class Mammalia; order Carnivora; family Felidae; genus Panthera; species Panthera uncia. Next base: position 143,889,342 of record NC_064811.1, read on the forward strand.
AAAAAGGAGCCTCTTACCCATGAGTAGTCACTTCCCACGTCTCCTCGGCCATTGCCCACTCCCCAGTCCTGAGCAACCTCTAATTTTTTTTCTCTCTCTGTAGATTTTTCTATTCTGGACATTTCATGTAAATGCGATCATACAATATGTAATCTTTTGTGACTTGTTTTTTTCACTTGGCATAATGTTTTCATGTTTCATCCATGTTGTACTTATTGGTACTTCATTCCTTTTTATGGCTGAATAGTATTTCATTAAAATGGTTGCACCATTTTCTGTTTATCCATTCACTTGTTGGAAATTTGGGTTGTTTCCACCTTTTGGCTATTATGAATTAGGCTGCTATGAACTTTTCATGTATGAGTTTTTATGCAGACATATGTTTTCCTTTCTCTCGGATATATACTTAGGAATGGAATTTTTGGCTCATATGCAACTTCTTTGTTTAGCATTTTGAGGAATTGCCAGACCGTTTTCCAGAGTGACTGGGTTTGATTTATTATATATTTATTTTACATCTATCTTAAAAAAAAGATTTTGGTCAGCTTGCTATAAGCACTTGGGTTTGGCTTTGTATTTCTTCTGAGTCTTCAAGATAATCACACTTCTTCAGCTCATTCTTATGTGTTCTGCAATAGCAAATGGTTAGAATAATTAGAGGTTTTGTTTTATCTTAGCGTTATATGCCAGAATTTGACTTTATTGACTTTCATTACAAGGTAGTGCTCTAGTTACTTTGGATTTTGCCAGTTTCTCTATTTAGTTTAGCTGCCCTCAGGTAAAGAGAGTTAGCTTTACCCAAGCAAGAATTTCAGGCTGAAAGTTAAGAGTTGGTCGCCACAGACTTCTGATTCCTGTAAATTTAAGAGTTGAATATTATTCCTTGACAGCGTGTGAGTTATCCAGGGATGTTCTTATGGCTTCATTTACATGCATGTTATTGTGTTTTATGAAAAGATATACAGGAACGCCTGGGTGGCTCAGTTGGTTAAGCGTCCAGTTCTTGATTTCAGCTCAGGTCACAATCTCACCGTTTGGGAGTTCAAGCCCCATGTCAGGCTCTGCACTGATGGTGCAGAACCTGCTTGGGATTCTGTCTGTCTGTCTCTCCTTCTCTCTGCCTGCGCGTGTGCACTGTCTCTCTCTCAAAATAAATACACTTAAAAAAAAGCAAAATACAAAAAATTGGGGGGTTGTTAGTAAGTCTGCTAAATACCTGAGATTATACCTGATATTAGAAATAGGGAGAGCCAATGAGCTCTAAATTGTCACACTCTGAGCGTTAAAGGACACACAAGATAGCTTTCCCTGGACCACAATGAAGTCTGTGCAGAAAAGAGCGCTAAGGGGTCAGTTATATGTGTTACAGAGACTATCTGCCCTGTGCAATCTAGAAGTCTTTGAATAATTTGAAATAATGTTTCTTGGTATACTACAGTGGTCCCTGGAGGTCCCAGCAGAGGTCTGTAGGTGCTGTATTCCAGTAGAGGTGTGAGAGACTCTTCACTCCCCAGTTGTAGAGGAGCAGGTCCCTGATTGACACGAGGCACCAGAGACACAGTGACAGCTGTCTTAGGCAGCTGGTAAAAGCCACTGGGGGGTGACTGCCAACATGAGGAGCAGCTGATGGAAACAACTAGCATCCAGAGAGAGCATCCTGTGGGAAATGCCTCCAGAGTCATTGCCCTCAATATCTTCTCTGGGATAAGCATATTAAGTATCAATTTGGAGAGGACTCATTTTCCCCAGTTTCTGCCAGCTCAGAATGAGTCATTTAAGGGAAAATGTGGTAGGCTACTCTTTGCAATTGCCAACCTAACACTTGCCTTTGATTTTATTTCTTGTCTTTTATTACATACTGAGAAGAAGGAGTTAAGAATTTCTATCCACGAAACATGGATGGATGCTGGTGTTTCCAGAGGTACCTGGTATTATTAGCGAGCTTTCAGATTTCAGGTGAAAATGTAGTCCAGAAGAAAAAGATCACATAAAAACTAAAGTTTTTGTATTAAAACTCTAAAGCTAATATAATATATTTCAGAAATTGTACAATGAAAATTCAGAAAACAAAGCATAGAGAGAAATTTCTCACACTTGCGAGTATTTTTGCTCTCTAATGATTGATATGCCTGCCATATGATAGTTTCTTCTAACATTTGTCTACCCATGTTGCTGCTAAAAATGGCTTTTCTTTCTAATGAAGGTGAGAAGTGTTCTGATACAGAGCATTACTGCCTCACGGTAAAACTAGCAAGAAGAACATGGGATTTGGAGTCAGATCTGAGCAGGAATTCCATTCCAGGGCATAATCATTTTGGAGGCCTAGCAAGATACTTATTTTCTCTAAGCTGCCTTCTCTCAGCTGTTAAATGTGGCAGTACCTATCCTGGGAACATTTCATCTGATGGCGTTGAGCATGGTATTCGGGTGGCCATGAGTTTTGTTTGTTTTTCCTCAAGGATCACCAGTCAAGAGGCCTCATTTTTTTTTTTTTTTTATATTCAATATTTGTTTGGGTCAGTGGTCTTCAAATTGAGGTGGCTTTGCTCCTGAGAGTGTGATTGGCAATGCTTGGAGATACTTTTGGTTCTTACAAATTGAGATAAGTGCTACTGTACTACTCGTGTCTAGTGGGTAGAGACCAGGGCTGCTTCTGCATATCCCACATTGCACAGGACGGCTCCGCCACCTCCTCCCAGCAAAGACTTTGGGCCCCAGAGGTCAGTTGTAATGAGCCGAGAAACCCTGGGTTGGAAGATGTGCAAGAATGATGCTTGCGCTAGGAGAAGTCTTGCACAAAGGAAAAAGAATATTGCTGTGTGTGGAAAAATATTCCTCTTCTTAAGAGGTTATGGTGAGGGATAAGAGAACATTGCAACATGTGTTTAAATTGGTTGAGCGAGAGGAGCATTTTGGACACAGGAGAATATATTGCACATTTATCGAAAGGAATATTATGAAGAGGTGCTTACCTGAAGGGGAGCTGAACCCTGTGGATATTATTATGAGTGGAAAAACAAGACAAAACAAGAATTTAGAAACCACACATGACTGGGTTCCATTCCCACCTCTAATATTTGCTGTCCAAGTGACCTTAGTGAAGTAGCTAAACCTCTCTGACCTTGGTTCCTTAACTATTAAGTAGTAGCACATGCCTCGGAAGTCTGAATTTGGGATTTTTATTAGGATCAATGAGGTGACAGTGTGTCTAGAACATCGTATCAGATCAACCGATGTCAATTCTTTCCCATGACAAAGTTTGGAAATTGGATTTGGTAAATACGGTTTTTGATTAGAAAAACCTTTATTCTGGGAAGAACATGACATAGGGTAGCAGAACCAGCTATAAAGCTTCTATACAGGTTACTTAGATGGAAATAATTAATTGTACTGGCTTATTTGTGTGCATGGTAAAAAAATAAAAGAAATAGGACAAATTATACTTAAGTGCAGGTCAATTTGTTTATTTTTCTTTATATTTTGTATTTTCTTTATAATTTTGTATTATATTACAGTATTGTAATAATTTTTATATGAATATTTTGGGGTTGTGGAACAAATCATCTGAGTTTCCATTATTCCTTAGGGGAAAATTCGCTTTGATATCTTAGTGCTTTGGATTACAAGCATGTTTCTGGGACAAATTATGCTCACAAACCAAGGTTTTAATGTATCTTGCTATTGAATTCCTATTAAGTGTAAGTAAGTTTTGAACTTGATTTGTAAGTCCTAGTTGCTATGATTTTAACTCCTCTGAACCTCAGCTTACATTTATCTAATCTTTGCTAGTTTTATGCAAAAGAACAATTTATCACTTTTAATTTTTGAGCCATTTCCCACTAGCCATGTATATAAAACCCATTTCTAAATAAATTTTATCTAGAAAGCCTATCTATTCTCTAGACAAAGGATGTTTCCCTTTCATCATCCAGGCTTAAGATCTGTTATTTTCACTCCTCTTGTTTCTTAAGCTCTCTCCTTCTTTCCAAATTCAATTTTAATTCCTTGTTCATAAAATATTTCTCATTCATTGCCACAATTGCTCTCCTACACCCTTAGGCAAAACCCTTACACCCTCAAGGTTTGAACTATCTTAAATAATTTTTTTTTAATGTTTATTTATTTTTGAGACAGAGGGAGACAGAGTGCGAGTGGGGAAGGGGCAGAGAGAGAGGGAGACACAGAATCTGAAACAGGCTCTAGGCTCTGAGCTGTCAGCGCAGAGCCTGATGCGGGGCTCAAACCTACGAACTGTGAGATCATGACCTGAGCCGAAGTCGGATGCTTAACCGACTGAGCCACCCAGGCATCCCTGAACTATCTTAATCATCCCCTTGTTGGTGTTCCTGCCTGCATCCATATCTTTCCTCTTCAGTTCACTGTCTACACCAGTCTTTTGTACCCAATTTGTGTTTATATCTACATTATTCCTTTTCTATGAAATGTATTTCCTTGATTTTGTTCCCCTGGTGATTTCATGCTCATCTTTAGCTTCATGCTCACCTTTGCTTCTTGGTAGACTCCCTGACCTCTCCAGGCAGATTTGACCACTGCATCCCATATTCTACCTTACTACTAACACTGGAGTCCTGTGGATGTGGTGGTAAGGTATACACGTATTTTATACTACGCGTATACTACTATACTATACTTTATATCTCTGAAACCTGATAGTATTTCTCATGTGGTATGATAGTTATTTTTTTATCTGTTTCCTACACTTACCTGTAATCCCCTTGAGGATGAGGGTCATGTATCTTCAACCATGCATTCCAAGGTCATGGTATAGGACACTGTATATGTACATGATCAAAGATTAAATGAAACAATATAAGAATGGCACACTGTATACTCAACGTAATGACTATCCATTTTTACATGATGAAGTTCTGATACTCAAGGTGCCCAACTGGCTTAATACTGTTTTCCTATATAAATCTTGTTTGTGTGGGAGGGAACTTTTTTCAACCAACTTCTGAGATTTCTCTCAAGTGAAAGGATATTGATTAGTCAGACACTTCTGGACTCTGCTCCTGCTCTTCCCTGTTGGAGGTGGAGGGAGGAATTTTGATGGGTAGTTTTGGAAATAGGACCTGAACACAGGTAGCTGATCTGTCTCTTCTCTCTTATTTTTAGATGACATTTGTTTATTGGAAACACGTTCTGGTTTACTCCTCATATCATGTGATTGATCTCTGCTGCCTGTGACTGGCTGGGTAAATCTGGGTAATTGTTGGTACATGGAATCTTGTAGGCACTTTAAAATTTAAATATGGGGGCGTCTGGGTGGCTCAGTCGGTTAAGTGTCCAACTTTGAGGTCATGATCTCACAGTGTGTGAGCTTGAGCCCCACGTGGGGCTCTGTGCTGAACAGCTCAGAGCCTGAAGGCTGATTCTGTGTTTTCCTCTCCCTCTGCCCCTCCCCTATTCCCTCTCCCTCTCTCTCAAAAATAAATAAACATTAAAAAAATGAAAATTTAAATATGTTTACATATTTTCTAACTTCCTTTCCAATGGATATTCCTTTCCCATGGATATTCCTGTTGCCACCTACATGTTTAAATATTAAATGTTAAATAATTTGTGAAATAATTCTAATTACTTTATATAAGAATAAGACAAACTTAAAATACTTACATCTATGTGGTAGCCTCATTAACATTGTACAAAAATAATTTTCAATTTGTTTCTAAATTTGCTGACATTTACTGTAATGTTTTTCCTTCATGTCATAAAATAGCCTAATGTACCACAAAATATTAAGTGGCATAGAATGTGAAAAGCCCTTTGTACGCTGTTAGGTGCAATTCACTTACATAAGTTTGTTATTAAGATTAGAAGCTTTCAAAAGTAATATACTCTGAAGATTATGTGGCCTTTAATAATATTTTCTAAGATCTAGGAAAAACAGAGAACTTTAAGATTTTGTCTCCTTTTGTATCTTACCTTATTTTCTTTCCTACATGTTAGTATGTCTCCATTTGGTCTCTATTTTTCTTCTCTTTCGTAGATGACATAGTCTTACTACTTAATCATCCATAGTTAGCAATGGGGAGATTACTGCTTTAAGGTTAAATTCATCAGCTTGGTGGTTATGGTATTTTGGTGATTTATGGATGTTTATGATTCAGGTATGAATACAAACGAGGGCTGTCACAAGCACCATCATCTTCTGTACACTGTAGTGCCTTACCATCCATGAATCGAACCAAAGAGACAAAAATATATAATTGCAAAACCAGTTACACCTCCAGTGGAAAGTCCCCCATGAGGGATAGCCCCAGGCAGTTATAGGTAAACCAGCACAACACAGTGACACAGGTGACTTTGAACTGCATCAGTTCCAGAAACAAAAATCATGAGGATATTTAGACATTCTCGTTAGACATGTGTCCGTCATTAGGAGGTGTGTTGTTAACTTCTGTCTCTTTGGTTTGCAGTTTCCAGGCAAGACTTTGCAAAAGAGCTTCTTGAGAGACAGAGAAAGAGAGAGAGAGAGAGAGAATATAGATATCTTTATATTTTGATTTTTTTTTACATTAGTTTATCAGTAGGTCAGCATCATTAGATGGTACCTGGGTGATGATGATATGGCTTACAGGCATCCAGAAAAAAATGCTGTTCCAAACTCAGTTTGTGAAACTGTCAGTTACTGACAAGGATATATAAACAAGCTGGAGGAGATATAAGAGAAATGGTCCTTGGGCCATGATGTATGAACTGGACCTGGAACATATAATAATCAAAATTATTGGAAAACATCAGCTTGTTTATCTAATTCATTATTTTATCCTATTGTTTGGAGCAGATGAAAATGACAGCTCCAAATGGAGAGAAATGTAAAAGAACAGATAGTAGTTTGTATTAAATGAAAATATTTTTCATGGCTAAATTCAATTAGCATCATGTTTTAAAGGAATTAAATATAGTCTTAACTACCAGACCTCTGTCAATCATATTAGAAATACATAAGGAATATACACAATTAAAAAGACAAGGGTGATTGTTTAAGTAATGAAAGTAATTAATGTAGAACTTTATTCTTTTTTTCATTTTAAATAGGCATTTTATTTTTATTTTTATTTTTTTTTCAATATGTGAAGTTTATTGTCAAATTGGTTTCCATACAACACCCAGTGCTCATCCCAAAAGGTGCCCGCCTCAAAACCCATCACCCACCCTCCCCTCCCTCCCACCCCCCATCAACCCTCATTTGTTCTCAGTTTTTAAGAGTCTCTTATGCTTTGGCTCTCTCCCACTCTAACCTCTGTTGTTTTTTTTTTTTCCCTTCCCCTCCCCCATGGGTTTCTGTTAAGTTTCTCAGGATCCACATAAGAGTGAAACCATATGGTATCTGTCTTTCTCTGTATGGCTTATTTCACTTAGCATCACACTCTCTAGTTCCATCCATGTTGCTACAAAGGGCCATATTTCATTCTTTCTCTTTGCCACGTAGTACTCCATTGTGTATATAAACCACAATTTCTTTATCCATTCATCAGTTGATGGACATTTCGGCTCTTTCCATAATTTGGCTATTGTTGAGAGTGCTGCTATAAACATTGGGGTACAAGTGCCCCATGCATCAGTGCTCCTGTATCCCTTGGGTAAATTCCTAGCGGTGCTATTGCTGGGTCATAGGGTAGGTCTATTTTTAATTTTCTGAGGAACCTCCACACTGCTTTCCAGAGTGGCTGCACCAGTTTGCATTCCCACCAACAGTGCAAGAGGGTTCCCGTTTCTCCACATCCTCGCCAGCATCTATAGTCTCCTGATTTGTTCATTTTGGCCACTCTGACTGGCATGAGGTGATATCTGAGTGTGGTTTTGATTTGTATTTCCCTGATGAGGAGCGACGTTGAGCATCTATTCATGTGCCTGTTGGCCATCTAGATGTCTTCTTTAGAGAAGTGTCTATTTATGTTTTCTGCCCATTTCTTCACTGGGTTATTTGTTTTTCGGGTGTGGAGTTTGGTGAGCTCTTTATAGATTTTGGATACTAGCCCTTTGTCCGATATGTCATTTGCAAATATCTTTTCCCATTCCATTGGTTGCCTTTTAGTTTTGTTGGTTGTTTCCTTTGCTGTGCAGAAGCTTTTTATCTTCATAAGGTCCCAGTAGTTCATTTTTGCTTTTAATTCCCTTGCCTTTGGGGATGTGTCAAGTAAGAGGTTGCTACGGCTGAGGTCAGAGGTCTTTTCCTGCTTTCTCCTCTAGGGTTTTGATGGTTTCCTGTCTCACATTAAGGTCCTTTATCCATTTTGAGTTTATTTTTGTGAATGGTGTGAGAAAGTGGTCTAGTTTCAACCTTCTGCATGTTGCTGTCCAGTTCTCCCAGCACCATTTGTTAAAGAGACTGTCTTTTTTCCATTGGATATTCTTTCATGCTTTGTCAAAGATGAGTTGGCCATACATTTGTGGGTCTAGTTCTGGGGTTTCTATTTTATTCCATTGGTCTATGTGTCTGTTTTTGTGCCAATACCATGCTGTCTTGATGATGACAGCTTTGTAGTAGAGGCTAAAGTCTGGGATTGTGATGCCTCCTGCTTTGGTCTTCTTCAAAATCACTTTGGCTATTCAGGGCCTTTTGTGGTTCCATATGATTTTTAGGATTGCTTGTTCTAGTTTCGAGAAGAATGCTGGTGCAATTTTGATTGGGATTGCATTGAATGTGTAGATAGCTTTGGGTAGTATTGACATTTTGACAATATTTATTCTTCCAATCAATGAGCATGGAATGTTTTTCCATGTCTTTATATCTTCTTCATGAGCTTTCTATAGTTCTCAGCATACAGATCTTTTACATCTTTGGTTAGATTTATTCCTAGGTATTTTATGGTTCTTGGTGCAATTGTGAATGGGATCAGTTTCTTTATTTGTCTTTCTGTTGCTTCATTGTTAGTGTATAAGAATGCAACTGATTTCTGTACATTGATTTTGTATCCTGTGACTTTGCTAAATCCATGTATCAGTTCTAGCAGACTTTTGGTGGAGTCTATCGGATTTTCCATGTATAATATCATGTCATCTTCAAAAAGTGAAAGCTTGCCTTCATCTTTGCCAATTTTGATGCCTTTGATTTCCTTTTGTTGTATGATTGCTGATGCTAGAACTTCCAACACTATGTTAAACAACAGTGGTGAGAGTGGACATCCCTGTCGTGTTCCTGATCTCAGGGAAAAAGCTCTCAGTTTTTCCCCATTGAGGATGATGTTAGCTGTGGGCTTTTCATAAATGGCTTTTATGATGTTTAACTATGTTCCTTCTATCCCCACTTTCTCGAGGGTTTTTATTAAGAAAGGGTGCTGAATTTTGTCAAAGGCCTTTTCTGCATCGATTGACAGGATCATATGGTTCTTATCTTTTCTTTTATTAATGTGATGTATCACATTGATTAATTTGTGAATGTTGAACCAGCCCTGCATCCCAGGAATGAATCCCACTTGATCATGGTGAATAATTCTTTTTATATGCTGTTGAATTCGATTTGCTAGTATCTTATTGAGAATTTTTGCATCCATATTCATCAGGGATATTGGCCTGTAGTTCTCTTTTTTTACTGGGTCTCTGTCTGGTTTAGGAATCAAAGTAATACTGGCTTCATAGAATGAGTCTGGAAGTTTTCCTTCCCTTTCTATTTCTTGGAATAGCTTGAGAAGGATAGGTATTATCTCTGCTTTAAACTTCTGGTAGAACTCCCCTGGGAAGCGATCTGGTCCTGGACTCTTATTTGTTGGGAGATTTTTGATAACTGGTTCAATTTCTTCGCTGGTTATGGGTCTGTTCAAGCTTTCTATTTCCTTCTGATTGAGTTTTGGAAGAGTGTGGGTGTTTAGGAATTTGTCCATTTCTTCCAGGTTGTCCAGTTTTTTGGCATATAATTTTTCATAGTATTCCCTGATAATTGCTTGTATCTCTGACGATTGGTTGTAATCATTCCATTTTCATTCATGATTTTATCTATTTGGGTCATCTCCCTTTTCTTTTTGGGAAGCCTGGCTAGAGGTTTATCAATTTTGTTTATTTTTTCAAAAAACCAACTCTTGGTTTCATTGATCTGCTCTACAGTTTTTTTAGATTCTATATTGTTTATTTCTGCTCTGATCTTTATTATTCTTCTTCTGCTGGATTTAGGTTGTCTTTGCTGTTCTGCTTCTGTTTCCTTTAGGTGTGCTGTTAGATTTTTGTATTTGGGATTTTTCTTGTTTCTTGAGATAGGCCTGGATTGCAATGTATTTTCCTCTCAGGACTGCCTTCGCTGCATCTCAAAGCTTTTGGATTGTTGTATTTTCATTTTTGTTTGTTTCCATATATTTTTTAATTTCTTCTCTAATTGCCTGGTTGACCCACTCATTCGTTAGTAAGGTGTTCTTTAACCTCCATGCTTTTGGAGGTTTTCCAGACTTTTTCCTGTGATTGATTTCAAGCTTCATAGCATTGTGGTCTGAAAGTATGCATGGTATGATTTCAATTCTTGTATACTTATGAAGGGCTGTTTGTGACCCAGCATGTTATCTATCTTGGAGAATGTTCCATGTGCACTCGAGAAGAAAGTATAATCTGTTGCTTTGGGATGCAGAGTTCTAAATATATCTGTCAAGTCCATCTGATCCAATGTATCATTCAGGGCCCTTGTTTCTTTATTGACTGTGTGTCTAGATGATCTATCCGTTTCTGTAAGTGGAGTGTTAAAGTCCCCTGCAATTACCACATTCTTGTCAATAAGGTTGCTTATGTTTGTGAGTAATTGTTTTATATATTTGGGGGCTTCTGTATTCGGCGCACAGACATTTATAATTGTTAGTTCTTCTTGATGGATAGACCCTGTAATTATTATATAATGCCATTCTTCATCTCTTGTTACAGCCTTTAATTTAAAGTCTAGTTTGTGTGATATAAGTATGGCTACTCCAGCTCTCTTTTGACTTCCAGGAGCATGACAAATAGTTCTCTATCCCCTCACTTTCAATCTGAAAGTGTCCTCAGGTCTCAAATGAGTCTCTTGTAGACAGCAAATAGATGGGTCTTGTTTTCTTATTTATTCTTAAAGCCTATGTCTTTTGGTTGGCGCATTTAGTCCATTTACATTCAGTGTTATTATAGAAAGACGGGTTTAGAGTCATTGTGATGTCTGTAGGTTTCATACTTGTAGCGATGTCTCTGGTACTTTGTCTCACAGGATCCCCCTTAGGATCTCTTGTGGGGCTGGTTTAGTGGTGACCAATTCCTTCAGTTTTTGTTTGTTTGGGAAGACCTTTATCTCTTCTTCTATTCTAAATGACAGACTTGTTGGATAAAGGATTCTCGGCTGCATATTTTTTCTGTTCATCACATTGAAGATCTCCTGCCATTCCTTTCTGGCCTGCCAAGTTTCAGTAGAGAGATCGGTCACAAGTCTCATAGGTCTCCCTTTATATGTTAGAGCACATTTATCTCTAGCTGCTTTCACAATTTTCTCTTTATCCTTGTACTTTGCCAGTTTGACTATGATATGTCGTGCAGAAGATCTATTCAAGTTACGTCTGAAGGGAGTTCTCTGTTCCTCTTGGATTTCAATGCCTTTTTCCTTCCCCAGATCAGGGAAGTTCTCAGCTTTGATTTCTTCAAGTACACCTTCAGCACCTTTCCCTCTCTCTTCCTCCTCTGGAATACCAATTATGCGTATATTATTTCTCTTTAGTGCATCACTTAGTTCTCTAATTTTCCCCTCATACTCCTGGATTTTTTTTATCTCTCTTTTTCTCAGCTTCTTCTTTTTCCATAATTTTATCTTCTAGTTCACCTCTTCTCTCCTCTGCCTCTTCAATCCGAGCCGTAGTTGTCTCCATTTTATTTTGTAACTCGTTGATAGCATTTTTTAGCTCCTCCTGGCTGTTCCTTAGTCCCTTGATCACTGTAGCAGAGATTCTCTGCTGTCCTTTATACTGTTTTCAAGCCCAGTGATTAATTTTATGACTATTATTCTAAATTTACCTTATGTTATATTGTTTAAATCATTTTTGATCAGTTTATTAGCTGTTGTTATTTCCTGGACGTTTTTCTGAGGGGAATTCTTCTGTTTGGTCATTTTGGATAGTCCCTGGAGTGGTGAGGACCTGCAGGGCACTTCCCCTGTGCTGTGGTGTATAACTGGAGTTGGTGGGCGGGGCCGCAGTCCGACCTGATGTCTGCCACCAGCCCACCGCTGGGGCCACAGTCAGACTGGTGTGTGCCTTCTATTCCCCTCTCCTAGGGGTGGGATTCACTGTGGGGTGGTGTGGCCCGTCTGGGCTACTTGCACACTGCCAGGCTTGTGGTGCTGGGGATCTGGCGTATTAGCTGGGGTGGGTAGGCAAGATGCACGGGGGCAGGAGGGGCAGGCTTAGCTCACTTCTCCTTAGGTGATCCACTTCAGGAGGGGTCCTGTGGCAGTGGGAGGGAGTCAGACCCACCACCGGAGGGGTGGCTCCACAGAAGCACAGCGTTGGGAGTTTGTGGGGAGCAAGCAAGCTCCCTGGCAGGAACCGGTTCCCTTTGGGATTTTGGCTGGGCGATGGGCGAGGGAGATGGCTCTGGCGAGCGCCTTTGTTCCCCGCCAACCTGAGCTCTGTTGTCCGGGGGCTCAGCAACTCTCCCTCCCTTTGTCCTCCAGCCTTCCCGCTTTCTGAGCAGAGCTGTTAACTTATGACCTCCCAGATGCTAAGTCCATCTTGCTGTAGGAACACACTCTGTCTGGCCCCTCTGCTTTTGCCAGCCAGACTGGGGGTTCTGCTTGGCTGGCGGGCCGCCCCTCCACCCTGGCTCCCTCCCGCCAGTCCCTGTGGCCTGCACCGCCTCTCTTTTCCCTTCCTACCCTCTTCCGTGGGCCTCTCGTCTGCGCTTGGCTCCAGAGACTCCGTTCTGCTAGTCTTCTGGCTGTTTTCTGGTTTTTTTAGGCAGGTGTAGGTGGAATCTAAGTGATCAGCAGGACGCCCGTGATCCCAGAGTCCTCCTACGCCGCCATCTTCCCAGGATCTGTAGAACTTTATTCTTAAAGATAGCATGTTATATTGAAATTAGTTATCTCTATTACAGCGTTATTAATATTATTCTGAACATTTCACATTTATTTCTGGAATAATGTAATATTAAAGCAATTTTAATTTGTACTATATAAAAGAAATAGCCCACTTTTGACTGATTGTTAATTGGTTTAATATGTAAGAAACTCCTTTGTAAATTGTGATATGCCATTCATCTGTAACCTTTTTAAAAAAAATGAGGTTTCAAAAGCTTTAGAAAGTTTCATATACTTTGTAGCTTATCTGGCATTAAAAAGTCTTAGAAGACCCATGGACCTCTAAAAGAATAGCTAAATATGCAATGCAATTTTTCAAAATATTGACTTTTAAATGTTAACATATGTCTAAAACATTTAATTATTAAAATATTAATAAAGAGGTTATAAAATGCCATTATATCAGAGTTTCAAATATATGTATGGTTTTATATTTTCAACCTTAACTCATTGCTCATCTCTTCCTTTTGATTTTCCTATTTTTCTCCCCTTGTCTTTGAAGATTATACCTTTAAATATTTCTCTCCAGACTTTGATCATATCTGTAATGTGTGGTGATTTTGTGTTAACTGTAATGAAATGAAGAATATCTCTCACTTAACTAATGTAAGTGGGTCATACAGGACAGTGATGTGCTTGACAGAATTGGAAATACAGTTCAAGGATGTAAGTTTCCTTTGATGACAAATAATGCAGAAGCTTTTGACACATTTAGAGATGGAGGAGGCTGTGTAGCTGTCCTTGTGTGGAGGAAAAGGGTTCTCTGACCTCCAGGAAGCTGCAGGAAATCTCTGCCATGGAAGATAACATCTGGATTAAAGATTCCAGTAGCTGCAAGACGGTCAGACCTCTGACTCTCAGGAGCTCTTTCCACATTCTGGCCTCTCAGGAGAGTCTGGCCAGAAGGAACAACATGGCCAACAGCCCCAAAGCTGCTAAGACTGCTTTTAACAAAGTACCACAAACTGAGTAGGTTAAACTGAATGGGTTAAACAGAAATTTATTTTCTCAAAGTTTGTAGTTTAGATATCCGAGGTCAAGGTGCCGGTAGGCTTGGCTTCCTCTGAGGCTATGTTGCTTTTTTTTTTTTCTCTTTTCTGTTTTTATTGTTCCACAGCAGAATACCAACAAATGGAAATATTTAGCTGTGCAAATGGGATAGTGCTTAACTATAAATGAAAGACATGATTTAAAAAAGAAAATACTTAAACACAACTCAGGTCCTATAAGCACCTGGACTCTAGGTCTTTGTAGTGAAGCTGCCTCACCTGTGGACCCACAAATGTATTCCAGATTTATCTGCTAGCTTCTGGTGGTTTCCTGGCAATTATCTTTGGTGTTTCTTGACTTGGCGATGCATCACCTCAGCCTCCACCTTCATGTTCCCATGGCATTCTCCCTTGTTGCAGGTCTTTGCCCAAATCTCCTGTTTTCATAAGGATACCAGTTAGGATTAGGAGCCTTCCCTACCCCCAGTATGACCTCACCTTAACTAATTGACCCTGTTTCAAAGGAGGTTCACAATCTGAGGTACTGGCAGTTAGGACTTCACTACATGAATTTGGGGGGACACAGTGCCTGGGAGGTTGGTGGTTTTGGAACACCATGAACGGGGTGTGGTGCAAAGAATGATAGGGGATGAGGTCAGAGAAATATGAGATGCCAGGTTGTTTAGAGCCTTATGGGTCATTGTAACACGTTAGGGTTTTACTTTGAGTGAGTGATAAAGGGTTTTGAATGGCAGGATGACAGGAACTAATTTTAAAAGATAACACTGGCTGGTGGATTGAGAATAGACTGCACGTTGGCAAGGGTAAAAGGGGAGACACGGTTAGCAGGCTTTCATGGATACCCAGGCAAGAGATATCAGTGAACGGATAACAGTGGTAACAGTAGAGCTACTGACAAGTGGTCAGTACTGAACTTAAGTGCTTTTGAAGATAGATGAGGATTTACTGAGGGATTCCATGTGGGGTATGAGAGAGAGCAGTCAGGGAAGTTTCTAACATTTTGTTCTGAGTTACAGGAAGGAGGGAATTGCCATTAAATGAGGTGGGAAATGTGTGGGTGTAGTAGGTGGGTGGAGGGGTGAAATCGGAAGCCGTCTAGATCATTAGTTCCATTGCACATTAGTTCTCCCGGATCTTGGGTTTCCTATTTCTTTGTGTTTTTTTCTGGTTTTGCTTATTTTTCCAGACTTATTGGGGTATAAATGACGAATTAAAATAGTATATATTTAAGGTGTAGAATATGATGATTTGATATACATATATATTGTGAAATGATTACCACAACCAAGCTAATTAATGTATCCATCACTTCAGATGGAGGCCTCCAGTTATGGAATGAACAAGTCACAGGGATGAAAGGCACAGCATAGGGAATAGAGTCAATGGTATTGTAATAGTGTTGTATGGTGTCAGAAGGTAGCTACACTTGTGAGCATAGCATAATGTATAGAGAAGTTGAATCACTATGTTGTATAACTGGAATTCAGGTAACATTGGGCATCAACTACAGTCAAATAAAAATTAAAAAAAAAAAACACTTCACAGAGCTACTATTTTTGTGTGTGTATGTAGGGAGAACACATAAGATAAGCTCTTTTGGCACATTTTAAGTCTACAACACAGAATTATTAACTGTAGTCACTATGCTGCACCTTAGATCTCCAGGACTTATTTATCCTGTATAACCAAACCTTTGTACCCTTTGACCAACATCTCTCCATTTCTCCCTTTCCCCTTTGAGATATTTCTTTACTTGACCTTTCAGGACACAAATTCTAGTCTTGATAGAACTCACATTCTCTTTTTAGGTTCATCTCTGCGTTCTGTTTTGCCTCCAGTAGGAGACTTCACTATGTATGTATAATTTTATTTTATTTTATTTTTTGAGACTTCACTTCTATTAGTCACCACTTAGCAAGAAAGTAATGACTACTTACAATATTTCAGAGAAATGTGTCCATTTGATCTTCCCAGTTCTTTACTCTCTGCCTTTGTATTCTTTCTTGTGGTCCAGCAAACAAAGGCAAAAACTATAATGTGATATGATATGCTGACTTACTTTAAAAACACACAAAGGAATTTTGCAGCTGTCTTATTAATATGCTTGAAGTTTCCCTCTTCTATTTATTTTACATAGCCTCCTTTATAAACAGCACTTACAAGATTATTCTGCACCGGATAAAGATAGACTTATAAAATGATTCTACCTCTTGGTAAAAAATAATATTTAGAAACATTCAAATAGATAAGATTTTTTAATGAGTATACTGATGTTTTGTGTAGACACTTGAAACAAGAATTATTTATCATGTTTGACACCCAGCTTATGTGACATTAATTAATTGTTCATTCAATCAAAATTCATTATTGCATTTCTACATGTGTCAGGGATTGTTGAGAACGAAGAACAAAGTTTACTTTTGACCTGTTTATTTCCCTTGGGAATTAAAATGCTCAGAGATATCGCTTTTAAAACAGAACACTCTTGTTTATAATATAATGAGGCTCACATGGGATAGTTAGGTTTTTAAGGCTGCTTGTCCTTTTCTTGATGATCTTAGGCTACTTAATCATTGGTCTTATGTAGCTTCTCTAGTCTTTTCTTTTGCTATCAGCCATTGGTCTCTCAAAGTTCTGATATCCATATCTATCTGACCCTTGCTCCTTTTCAGTCTTCCCAGGAGTACAGCAGTGATAGCATTCGGGTAGGAGAGTCTGGGAGACAAACCAAGTGGGGAGAGATGTTTTTCAAGGATGGAATTCTAGAACAGAGAGGCAGGTCCAGTGAGTAACATGTAATTTCTTAATGATGATTTGGAAAACAAAATATGCCCATTTAGAGAATAAAAAAAATGAGCAACAGATTTGATAGTAGAAGAAACAAGAGTTAGTATGAATTATGGGTTAGTTTTCAGTGGTGCCAAACCCCTAAAGTTTATTCCATTGGACTATTCCCCCCCCACATACGCAAGTATTTTCAGAAGCTATCGTGCTTTCAACCTGATAACCAAAGACTCCTGAGTAGATGAGGACAGACACATCTTTGGTGACTACAACATGCCTTCATAGGCCAATATAAATCATCATATAATATACGTCTCTAGATGGTCTGACCAGAAATTCCTTAGCAATCCAAAATAAGAAGAGACCAGTTGCTTTAATTATCCCTGGCCAGCCCCTCTCAGTTCGAGAAATCTCTGCTATTTGTCTTAGGCCCTAGCCTTAGAGCCTTCCTTAAATGCTCTTCAGACTCTAATTTATGCCAGTTGATTAACCTTCTTTCTGCCTTGTCCATTGATCTCTCACTGGGATTCCTAGTTATGAGGCCATCTGCCTCAGTCTTGATGAACATATTGCCCTGTTCTGATTTCTTAAGCCCTCTGTGAGTTATGTGTCCTCTTGATCACATCCTATCTGACTTTGCCTTTTGCTCAATACTGATGACCACAGTCTACTTTGTTATAATGGACAAAGGGGAGCTTCTTACCTCTATTGTAAATTGATGTGCACTGGCTAAGCTTGGGGTCATTATTTTTCTTACTGTTCAGAGTACATCTTCATTTCCTTCCAGGGTCATAGAAGTCTAAGACAAGAATTTTATCTTTGTTGGTGGTAGGATCAATAATATGCATAAACTGATTATGCTATTTCTATGTGGTGTTCCACATTGTGTTTCCACTGTTGTTACACAAACCAACCACAAAGTCTTCCTATTCTGATTTCTCCTACTCTGGAGTGAGGGAGGGGAATACATATGATTCAATCAGATTGTGTCTTTTGGTCTTTGTACTTGCTTCTGATTTTCCTAGTGCTAGTTGGGACTCCTATCTTAGCAAATGTGGAAGTGTTCTTTGGAGGCAGACAACTATAAAAGTGTATGTAGTTGGAAGTAAAAGTTGAATTTAAGAGAAACACACAAAAAAGACACGAAATTTTAAAAACTGTTAAAGTAAGACGAAATTAATGAGATGATAAGGGTCCAAGTATTGCGCAAAACTACCGAAGTGTGACTTGAAGAATAGGAGTCATTGTCTTTGAGGTCACTGAGAGAAACACTGATAAAAGTGGAGTGTCTTTGCAGATGTCTGAAGAAAGGCACAAGTACTGTGGGTGGAGGGGAAGGTTGGATATCATTACAAGAAAGGACTATCTATCTGACCTGTGAGTCTTCCTACCTCTCTTGTCCTCCAAGTACCTTCCAAAATGGTAGTTGTCATATATTCTTAAATTGCTCTCTGGGAACTTATAGAAAATATTGTTTTATCATATATTATTAAATTAGCTTTTAAAATATCCTGACATTTTCTAAACAAATGCTAAGCTAAAAGCCTTTGCTAGACCATGTGACTGTATAAATTTGAAAATAACAGTCCAAATATTACAAATTTTCCAAATTCTAACTCTTTTTTTTCCCCAGGTGGGACACGTGGGTCTTTCATTGAGTTTTAAGGTGAATCAGAATTTTTAGGAAGAACTTGGCATCAGACTATTGGAACTCTGTGTATTTTGCTACATCTAATGAGATTTTAATGCCCTCACCGTGTTTCATGGTTTTACATACAGCTTAGGTAGAACGAGTGATAGAATTACATTTATTTTTATTAAAAGACTTTTCTTTGTCAAAGTGATATTTTCTTTTGAAAGCTTACAAAAATGATACCTATAGCAGAAGAAGTGTTCTCAAATTGCTCATGTTCCTGAAGTTGGCTATAGTGAGGTCACGGTAGATCAAAAGATATCAAGGAAGATTTGACAGAGCTTATCCAAGGATTTAAGGAATTTAAAAATGTTCCAAAACCCTGTGAGGCATATATATCACTGATATTGGTATTTGGGGCTAACTATGTTGTCAATAGATAAAGGTTGTGCCAAAGGATAAAACTGTAGTCAGCAGAATTTTGCTTGAACTACTCAGTGCTAGAAATTTTACACATTGGTAGGTACTGGGGCTTAGATTTAGTTAGATCATTGTGAGTGTTGACCTTTTCCTAGTAGAGTATGCTGGAAATTGTCCGTTCTTCTCTTACTTTGTCTTTTACAAGGACTTAACTCTCTGACTTCCTTCGTATTTTTCTTCCCATTCCTAGGCTGTTGAAGACACATATTGGTTTTTCTTATATAACAAAGAAGGAAATTATGATAATAATTTATGATAATTTTCTAACGTGACTATGTAAACTATGCAGTGAATCAGAAGCTGCACAGAATGGGTTAATAGGTCTCTAGCTGAGAAACAAAAGACATGATTCTATTGCCACTAGGCTGCTTAACAATACCCATCTTAACCATGCAGCAGAGCTCCTGTGACAATGGAAATATACATGGGTTTCCTGATACAAGGGAAGAAATGTAGATTTCCCTGTTGAGGGTAGGTTGTCCTCAGGTTGCTGTCTAGTGGGACCAGGTTTTCTTCAACACCTCTTAGTCTGTTCAGGCCACTATAACAAAGTACCACAGGCTTCCTGGTTTGAAGAGAGCTATCGTCTCACTGTGTTTTCACATGGCAAAGGGACAAGGGAGCTCTCTAAGGGCTCTTTTATAAAGGCACTAATCCCAATCTTGAGGGCTTCCTTTCATGGCTTAATAACCTCCCAAAGGCCCCACCTCCAAATACTCTCACATTTGGGGATTAGGTTTCAGCATATGATTTTGAGTGGTATACAAATATTCAATCTGTACCAGACTTTCTTCCAGGAAATGGTTTAAGTGGGTAGAGTTGGTGTTGCAGGATTCTTTACCTCCATACCCGGGGTTCCTTGTCTTGCTGCTTTGAAGAATGAAGAGGTGGACACAGAAAAAAACGAGCAGCAGGCAAAATTTATTGGAATATAAGATTAGAAAGTAAGAATACTATGAAAGCTCTTTGCAGACAGAGGGCATTTGAAGGTGAATGCCCCCTATTATAGGCAAGAGACTTTGTTTTATAAGGTTCTGGTTGGCCCCCTTTTCTTTCCCCCTTGTTCCTTCTCAGGTTCTACCCTTATTGGCTTGATAACTCCAGGTCCTGGGTTGTCCATTCCTGATTGGCCCGATTCCATTGTGTGAGGAGTCAGGCTATGGTCATAGTGTCTCCCATATGACATGTTTTATGGTTTACTCATTTTAGTTAGATATTTTGATTGTCCGATTCCTGAGGGGAAGCTGAGGGGGAGTAGGTGGTGTCTGTTACATTCTTAAGAGGAAACTTACGCCCAAGGGGGTTTGTTGTGGTCAGCCATTCCCAGCATTCTTCCAAAGTATGTGTTTTTCTCCACCTAGGGACCTCAGGTCCTAACCTTTCCCTCTCTGCCTATTTTATCCTATCTTTTCCCTGTCATATTGGTATGGAAATGATCAATATAACACTAAAGTGGCCAAAATGACCTTTGGGAATTACCTAGCTTAACAGAGCTGAACCTTTTAAGAGACGGCAGTGTAGAGTGTGCTAGAATGTTCTGTCTCTTTGTAGGGTTCTTTTGGAAGCTTCACTTTCTCTGTTCTAAGTGAAATGCCAGTATCTTTTTCTCCCAAGTAAGACTGGGGTCTTTGTGGGGGTGTACAAAGCCAATAATGATAGTAGAGGAATCCCCTGGAGGAAATAAGTTTTTTTTTTTTTTTTACTCTTTAAAAATCAAGTTAATCTATTTAAGTCTTTATAGTCTCAGATTTTACAGCCATAACATGATGTCACTTTCACATAAAGAATCTTTAGAGAACTTTTTATTTAAAGTTTTATATCTATTTCTATGAAAAATCTATTTCAGTGACTGCAGGCTCTGTTTTTGGCACAAAAGTTTTGCTGTGCTGTTCAATCCAAATCAATCCATATTCTTCCACCTGCTGTCTCCTGCTGCAGTGCCCAAGAAACTGCTACTGTTGTTTTGCCTTCTTGCTGATATCAGGGCTTGTCCCTCGGGAGAGGCACAGGAGGGGAGCCCACATATTTAGCAATCAGTAGAGATTCTCACAAAAAGACAAAAAATGTAAATGCCAGTCACCTGTTTGAAGTAATGAAGGCAAATGTGCCCTATCCTAAGCTTACAGGATCCAGGAAGAAAATAAAGAAAATAAGTGGAATGCAGATTGTGAAAGGATTTGTATTAAATTGAGAGTATTTGACTGAAGGAGGCAATGAATACCTCAAATGTAAATTTTTTTTTAAGAGAGGGAGAGAGAGAGAGTGTGTGCAAGTGGGGGAGGGGCAGAGGGAGCGAAAGAGAGAATATGGAGCAGGCTTCATGCCCAGTGCAGAGCCCGATGTGGGGCTCCATCTCATGAACTGTGAGATCGTGACTGGAGCTGAAATCAAGAGTCAGACGCATAACTGACTGAACCACCCAGGTGTCTCTCAAATGTGAATTTTTTATTATATTTCCAACTTAGAACAGGTAGAAAAGAACTCTTATACTTATTGTTCTAGGAAAGTACGTTTTGTTCCTAACATAACAAAATAAAATTTATGGGATCCATTCTGTTCAGTGGATAAACTTAAATTTTTTATTATATTTTCTGGTTAGAGGTTCTATATAGGCTCACTCAGCAGACATACCCCAGAAACACTCAAGACCACTCCTTTTTCTGGACCACAGAGAAGAGGGAAGTCAGAGACACTCTCCAGGTCTGGATGGACTTTTGCTAAGGGCTGCTTTGCCTCAATACGACATCTATGCTGGACCTCTAGGAATCTGGAATTGGCAAAGGTTTAGTAAGTTCTTGGGAAATACATGCAGGAGGTGCCAGGAAAAAAACATTTGGTTCTTAGGGAGCTTTTAGTCAAGTGGTAAATTTATAGTTCTGATATATGTCTTTTTTTCCAACACCACCAAGCAATTCTGAATCTCAGTGGATGTTGACTGGGTGTTCTGTGAATGTAATTTACTTAAGACACTACCTACCTGGAGATGGCATCAGATCCCACAGGTTAAGGGCTCAGTCCTATAAGACAGCCACCACTTTGGATGACAATCACAAGTCTAGGTTGTCACCTGTGCTTCTGACTAACTGGCTGTAAATGGGAATTTCTACAATCCCATCCTTGGATTTGATTTATTTGCTAGAATGGCTCACAGAACTCAGAGAAAAATTTACTTATGATATTTTAAATGATGGGAAAATCAATGATTTTAAGTATATAAATCTTAAATTTCCATCTAAATCTATGATAAAATAGATCTTATGAGAAAAACAATTTATAAGTTGAAAAGAGCTATAATGGTAATAATAACTTAATCATGTATTATGACTCTACTTTTAGCTCTCAGTAGCAAGATAACTTTATAGCAACAAAGTGCTTTGGTCCCAAACATCCCTTTGTTTACCTTATTGCGTTCCCTCTTAGACACACACACACACACACACACACACACACACCCCAAAACATGGCTTCTAATGTCATAGTAGGAGAGAGCATTTCAATAATGCAAAGAAAAGCAAAAGCCTTTTTACTTTCAAAGGCCAAAGGCCTGGCCTAAACTATATGCTTGGAACAACCCTGTTGAGGAGGTAGGAAGAAAGTTACAGTGGACCTAAATGGGTTCAATGCCAATGAGAGTCTCTGTGAAGGATGCCCGCCCTGCACTCGAGGATCAGAAAGAGTCTGGCCACCCTGAGAGTAGGAAAGGACCATGTTGCTTGCTGTCAGGCATCTTGGGTGGACCTTTGCTTACATTGTCTGTTGACAGTGAACTGAAGATGACCTAGGAGGAAATCAGGGAAGTCTGGTCTTGGAGACACTTCCTGCTGAAGGTGTCTCAGCTCTGAAGCTGTGTGGCTGAAACTTTCCATGCTCTTGAGAAAGGCCTGGAAGTATGGTGAGAAAGAGACGGAGTGAGAGAGCAAGAGAGGGAGAGAGGAACAAGTGAGAGAGAAGGAGAGCACATGTGTTAGAGGTCACATAGACCTGAGGGGATCTGGAAAGTGGAATGAGTAGGGACAGCAGGAATATAGATAACAAATCAGATTCTGCTGAGAGGGAGGATGCATTGGTGGATGCCAGTTGGGATCGAGAATGACCAAGAACCAGATGCCTACCCTGATGCCAGCATGCTACCACATAAACCTCAAAGAGGCCAGCGGGATGAGCCTTGTATACATTTACATAAAATTAAAACAATCTTAAATTGACTGAATTTTCCTTTAATTAATAGAGTAAAGCTTTCTGCAAATGGTTATAATGGCAACTTGAGTTAGAAACTATATTTAGTTATAAAAAATCTAGTTGCAGATTCACACATCTGAGTTCAGTGGATCCAGAATACACACGTGTGCACACACACACACACGCGCACACACACACTGCATTGCCTACAACAAAGCCAGGCCTGTGGTCATTTGGGAGATGGCTTCTCATCCTGTTTTGAGAGGGGGAAAGTTGCATAGAAAAGTGTTATGAGAGCAGCTTGGGCAGACAGTTCAACTGTGGCTGATAACCTCCATCTCAGCCTTCCCACTTTCACCACCATCAGGAGGCATGTGAAATTTCCTACCTCAAGAGCCATGGATTTCTTAGTGACCTAGAGCATAGCCAGTGCTTATATTATCTGGCAATTGTCATGGAGTAAAGCATTTCGGACTGGTTGACGCTTCGTGGTTAGGGACCATTCTACACTCTGTGGAATGTTTAGGAGCATTCCTGGCCTCTATGCACTAGATGCCAGTAGCATTCCCACCCCTGACTGTGGCAACTAAAATGATCTCCAGACATGGCAAAATCCCCTGCGACTGAGAACCTCTGTTCTATATTATACATTCTTTACTACAGTCAGAAATAACTCCCAGACTGTAATATAGAAAACGAAAGCATCCAGCATTCTGTGTACATGATAAGTAGCCTGAGGAATGTATGATACGAGAGATGTGATAAAGGATGTGAATAATGTTGAAGACAGCAGGCAAATGAATTTTGGAGGATTGGCTCTTATAATTTTTACTTACATTTTCTTTTTGAATTAAGCCTAAGAAAATGTCACTGAAATTCAAGACTTTGTCCTGGAAAACTGCTACTGAATATATTCTGATAGCAGCTTTCTATTTTATCTAAAATGCTGCCTTTCATCTTTCTTTATACATCCTATTTCCCAAGCACTTAATCACATTTATTGCTCACTTTTGGACTGCCTCCAATGTTGCCATGTCTGGGTAAAGTCTCAGGATGCTGACAAAGAAAAGGTTGAAGATGGGTGAGGATATCAGAGGAATTCCAGATCTAGAGTAAGATATGGGAAAATTTTACTAATAAGTGCTATAGAGAAGTAAAGGATTTGCAAGGAAGAAAGGTAAAACATTGACCGAGGGACCTTCTTGTTTCTCATTTTGCACTCTAGTAAGGTGAGGTAGCATGACATTGCAACTTAAAAGTTTTGAGAATTAGTGATGAAATAATAATCTACGAAAGACTATAAAATTAATATGAGCCAAAAGATGGTAAGATAGGAAAAAAAATCACTCTGCTGCACACTTATGTCTTATCTTGATTTTTCTCTTAAGCAGAGTTTTATTTAGGTTTTGGCGTGAAAGAATCCTATAAATCTTTCATTCTTAGGGAAATGGAGATTCAGGGTGGATGTACTTCCCCTACTCCCTGAAACTTGATTCAGCTGTTCCAAGGCTTGTTTGGTCTTTACTGCGACACTGTTTTCACGATGTCGCACTCACAAAGCCTCTTTGTTTTTTGTTTTTTTTTCCTTTGTTTTTAATAATTTGGATGATTTATTGGTTTGGATATGGAAAGCTCTGTGTCATCATGTTATCTGATTCCCAAACTTCTCTTTACCCTCTGAGTTAGGGTCTGTGCCTATAATTAATTCAGCAACTGTAACTGCAAAATGTTTGCCCTATAATGAGTTCCCAGGTGACATGAAAACCTCATCTCTCAGGTAGGATGAAAATGGGCATGTCTTCACCACGGAGCTAATGTAATAACAAGATTCAATCCGTGCTTACATCAGGGTAGCTGATCAAGTCCCAACAGTGCATGTTAAAATGAGACTGTTCTCATTCCGCTTGCTCCTTTCAGCTGAAAAATGGGAAAGTGATTTTCGCCTTTTATTATCCACTCTGTGCTGTCACCTGTCTCACCCTAGAGCAGTTTTCTACACTGGGGACTTCACTTGTTTAGCATTTCATATATCATGTCTTATCTAAGCATCCAGTGCCTAAAACTTCTGCCACAGTGGCCAAGCAGGTGCGCGGAAGAAATACTTCAGCAGCTCTTAAGTGATTCAGCAGTCAAGTTTTTTTGTTTGTTTTTGGATTTTTTTCCCTTTCATTCTATTTTGTTCCATTTCGCTTTGTTTTGTTTTATTTTATTTATTTATGTATTTTTAGCAAAGATTAGCTGAGATAATTGCCTACCAGATGTGTCTTCAATGGTTTATTATAAGGCATTTCTATTATTTTTCCTTGACATTATTATTGATGTTTGCTGTGAAGGTATTTTTTAGAAGTGATGCTGAGAAAGCATCTGGTTAAGTTAGCTAGTCTGGTTCAAGAGGTGATTCTAAGGCTCATTAACTCAGCACTCCCATCATCCAATAATGGGCACCCTAGAGTAACTGCTCAGGAAATGAACGCAAAGCTTCCTGCCTAGTGTGTTTATGGAGGAATGTTTTAAAATCAAGCCATGAAGAGATTGTTTAAAAAGTATCCTTGTTTACCTACTATTTGCATAATCCAAGGTTTTTATAAATGCTTTGGGTACTGAGAAAATAAAGCTGTTATGTATCCAATATACATCACTCACCGAAACATTTTCAGGAAAAGCTTAACTATAAAACAGAATGACTCATTTCACTGAGGAATAGGCTGACGTTTTAGTGACTTGTCATAAATAGTGCAGTGGGGCTAAGTAAACTGAGTTTAATGATGAGTTTTACAAGGTAGTTTGTTCCCTCTTCTTCTTGGGCTCAATGACCTTTTCCCGAGAGAGGGGTATTTATGGGAAAATCTACATCTCTCTTTTATATTCTTGGGAACCTTTAGCTCTCTAACTAGAAGCAGAAGAGGCAAGAGGGAATAAAACAAAAAATTTAAAGAGAGAGAGAGAGAGAGAGAGAGGCTTCACCAAGTGAAAGAAACCAACAGTATCCAGCTTTTCTTCTTAGGAGAAGAAATTAGAATCAGAATTTTTAGGCTGATGGGATCATTAGCAATTGACTAATGTAATGAGGAGCCTTGATTCTCCCCCACACCCTTATTGCTCAAAGGAAATGATACCGCTATCCACATTATTGCTTCGCCAAAGCCCTGCTGTCTCCCTTGGCTACTCTCTTTCCTTCAGTTCTTCCACCCTTGTCTAAGCTCCAGATCTCCCACCCCTACTGCTAGTCAATTAATTGACTTTCAAAGTATATCCTGTCTCCTAATCTTAACCTTGTCCTGACCACCATCATCTTTTTTCTTGGACTACCAAAAATTGCCTTCTGACTAGTTCTATTCTTTGTCTTGTTAACCATAGTGCATTTTCCACAGTGTAGCAATAGTGATTCTTGTAAAATGCATTCTTACCATGTTGCTGCCCTGCATGAAACAGTAAAATGACTTCTCAGAGAGCTCTTAGAATAAAGATCTTAAATGAATTTTAAGCGTCAGAAAATTTATTTTATACTCTAATAGTATATACTATATGGAATATGTATGTGTGACTATATACACAAACAACATGCATGTTAGAGATAGGATGGCTTAAGAGTACACTCCTCATGGAACATCTGATTATCCAGACATTTTCCATTTCCTAGACATTTTCTAGAAATGAGATTGTATTAAAATGTTATGTTAATGAACAGAAATCCTAAAATGTTTCTTTCGGTATAAGGTGAATATTTCTTAAGTTTTCTTGATCTTAGCTTGTAGGTGCTTATTCATCTGGTCATTTGAATTTGGAGAGACCTGGCTGTGTGTCAGGCATTTTGCTAGAAATTGGGATAAAAGAGATAGTCCTGGACAGCAGGGAGTTTGGTGTCCACTGTGGGCATAGCTACAAATAGCAAGTCCTCAGATTGCTATTCAAACTTAAACTTTGATTCTTCTTACAACACAGCAAAAATAATAGTAATCACAATAGTATCAGTTAACATTTTTTATAGCTTTTTCATCACTGGCATTATATTGAGACTATTATATACATTATCCCACTGCACACTTCTAGTGACCCATGGGATAGGTACTATTATTCTCATTTTGTGTATGAGAAACTTAGTTTTGAGAATTGTCTTGGCCAAGATTGCATAGGTAGAAGGTGCCAGAGAGCAATTTCTATGCCAAGTTTTTTATATTCTAAAGTCTGACTCTAAACCATCATATAATGACAAAGGAGTATGAGGAGACAGGGAAAGTGATGATAATAATTCACATCTACACTTCTTAGAATATTGCTATAATATTGCCGATATTGATAGTTATTAAAAATAAGATAGGCTTTTTCATTTAAGGCAAAAACACAAATTGAAATGATTACCTCAAAGAATTTTTCCCTTGAGAAAGATGGATTTTTCTGTCAGTGCATGTGAACTTCACGCTGGTCATCATAACTGATAGACGTGACATCCTGAGAACAAGGTGTCGTTTGGCCTGGCTGGCAAGGTAGAAATGAAACCTCTTGGGTTATTGTAAGACATACCCTTACATAGATTTCTCTTCTTGTGAGCAGTAAAGAAAGTAGCAAAATAAGAAGCTCTGCTTTCAGACTTTCATAAAGGGAACTTTTATTGGATAAGACTGCAATATCTTCAATGTGAATTACATTTTATCCCAAACTTAGAACAGGAGAAGCACCTACTGCATGCATCTCGTTTATTTGTGCGATAACAGGCAGGCCTATTTCATGGGACGGAGAAGCACATTGTGCATCTTGCTTTGTGGAGCACTGACTGCTGCCTATAGAAAGAATCCAGGAGGGTCTTTGAGAACTTACACAGGGTTCCTGAACCTCAGCATTGTTGACATTTGGGGTTGGACAATTCTTTTTTTCCTCGACCTGTCCTGTGCATTGTAGGATGCTTATCAGCATCCCTAGCCTCTACCAATTAGATGTCTTTCCCCTCCCTCCACCTCAGTCAGGTGATAACCCAATGTGTCTCAGACATTGAGATCAGCTGAGTTACGCTGATTTGTAGACTTAGTCACAGAAGTCACAAAGCCAATGCAAGCACATTCCTTGTGTTCCTTCTGTTTCTGACACTCATTTTGAATGTTCTGAAACAGTCTCAAAAAGCGAATGAACTGCACAACTGAGAAGACTGTGCTTTGTTTGCATGAGCTATTTCTTTTTTTTTTTTAAGCTCCATAGCAGGAGTCCAGGACAAAGCATGAGCTATTTCTTATGTTGAAACAGGAGATACACATTTTATCCCTCAATGAATGGCACAGAGGACAAAGAGTTGGCTATGTTACCATAAATCTACCCCTAAATGCATGAAATTCAAGCAGGATTTAGTTACGTAGAGTTATCCATGAAGGCCAGAATCAGGTGCATATTTTAAATTAATTTACATGTCAGTGCACTAAAACCTCATTAATTGACACAATTATATTTAAAACAATATGTACGTCAAAGCAATTATTGTTTCCCCGATGACCAGATGCCAACCTCTACTCATAAAAATATTGAGTAATATCAAATTGAAAATCTATTTGCCCTTGGTTTTAACAGGTTTATGTATTAATTTTATATGCTTTAGCATTATTTATTAGAATTTCATGTTAGTCTACTTTGGGCTTTTAATGTGGTAACCACTTCAGATCCCATTGAGTAGTGTATTTCAAACCTTTACTTGCCTCCTGAGAAACCTTTCAATTTAGGTGGCTTTGGAGACGAAGCGGGACAGAAGGCAAGCTGACCATGCTCCATGAAATCCATAGAACCCAACAACACTAGGAAGTCTTAACAGATGAGGAAAAAAAGAAGTACTATTGAACACTTACAATTTTCTGGTTCTCACAAGAATTCTCTTGAAAAAAAGTATATTAGAACAGATGACACACAGAGAGTTTTTAGGGTAGTGAAACTATGCAAGATACTATAATGGTAGATACATGTCATTATACATTTGTTCAAACCCACAGAATGTACAACATCAAGTGAACCCTAATGTCAACAATAGGCTTTGAGTGATAATGATGTGTCAATGTAGGTTCATCGATTGGAAAAACTGGATCATTCTGGTGGGGGATGTTAATAGTGGGGGGGTATGTATTTGTGGGAACAAGGTGTATATGGGAAATCTCTGTATCTTCTGCTCAATTTTGCTGTGAATCTAAAACTGGTCTAAAAAAGTCTATTTTAAAAAGTTAGTTCTTTTATTTCAGATAGTTTGGGCAGGGATTTTCATAGGATAGATATCTCATCCTGGTTTATAATCATTGTAACCTCTAGAGACCTGTTTCTGGTAATCTGTTTTATCTGTAATCTCTGGTGTAGATAAGGTAGATATTGCAGTCCACATTTAAGAGGATATAATACTGAAGGCATAAATATACTCTTTTCAGGCAATACTGATTTTGTTAATAGAGACATGTTTGATTAAGTAATTCATAAATGATGAGCTTTAGGTCCTGAGGATCTAAGCTACACATTTTATTCTAGTCTTTCCAATCTCAACATTAAATTTGTGTGGTAGGTAACCTGACTCCTACCTACTCCAAGGAGTCTTCAATATAATTAAAATATTTTTTTTCATGTCTATTCGTTTTTGAGAGACAGAGCACAAGCAGGGGAAGGGCAGACAGAGAGACACACAGAATTTGAAGCAGGCTCCAGGCTCTGAGCTGTCAGCACAGAGCCCAAGGTGGGGCTTGAAACCAGCATCATGAGATCATGACCTGAGCCGAAGTCAGACACTTACCTAACCGAGCCATCCAGGCGCCCCTCAATATAATTTTTGATTCAACTACAGGCAAAAGGTGAATTTCTTCAGATTCTGAAATTCTTACCAGAGATTGTCTGGAGTTTAATTCATTTTTACAGTATCTCAACTGATTTTGTCAATCCCATTTGCTGTGGCCAATCTTTATTGGAATGAAAATAACAATGGAGGTTGTAATTATCGGACTTTATTGACTCTGTCTTGGAAGTTGACTCTGAAAGTCAACTTTCAGAAGTTCTTCAAAAGTAACTAAAATCAGCTCACGAACTTTCTGAAAAATCCCATTCAAGCTTATATTTTGAAAAATCATGGTAGAGCTCAAGTCTCTAATTCAATTTTAGTTCTGCCACTGAAATTTATGTACCCATAGTTAACTTATTACATTCTTTAACTTCTTATTTCTGGGATTTTAGGAATTTCATTCACTGGTGTTTGTAATAGTTAATTATGTCATCATATGGTTATTTGCTCCTGGGTTCTGTTAACTTTCTATTTTTAACAGGACCTCATTCTTCAAAATTGATTTCACCATTGCCCTCCCCTCAAAGTAACTCTTTTCAAGTACCTTTTGTCCATAATGACACTAGTTTGAAACCTCTGAAACCTTATCTATTAATTGTCTTTGAGGTTTTTTTTCTCCTCATTACCTATACCCAATGTTACCAAGCCCTGCCAATTTTACATTCAAGTGCCTCTCAAATAATTAAACAACAACATCAAAAACTATTCCTCCTCAGGCCTTGTTCTAATTCAGGCACTCTTTCTACTGCCTTTTAATTAATCTCCTTATTTATATTCTTTCCCCAATTAGACTAATACTACATACTGTTGGCAGATGTATTTCTCTAAGTACCTACATTCATGTCATCACTATGTTTCTAAAACCTTCAGTCATTCCCTATTATATACAAGATAAAATCCAAATCCTTTAGTGTAGCACTCAAAGCCTATCATAATCTGTCATTTGCTACCTTTTCACACACATTTCCCCAAATATTGAACAGAACTAACACTTCATTCACACCAAGTGAATTTTTTTTTGCTGTTCGTAAAACACATCATGACATCTACTTTCAAGACAAAGTGACCTCACATCTCAGACATTGCTTTTCTTATTATTTTGAAAAACTAGCAAATAGCAGTGATCTCTTAACTCTTTCA
This sequence comes from Panthera uncia, assembly GCF_023721935.1. Taxonomy (NCBI): domain Eukaryota; kingdom Metazoa; phylum Chordata; class Mammalia; order Carnivora; family Felidae; genus Panthera; species Panthera uncia. Next base: position 143,920,391 of record NC_064811.1, read on the forward strand.
TGCTACTAAATTTGTTAAATATTATGTTAGATAGCGGGGCTGTGGAAATTTCAAAAGTGCTTTATTATGTGGTTTCTTCAAGGGGCTTTTAGTATAGTTGAAATAGCAAGGAAATATAGAATTAAGTGCTAAATTGTCTGCTCCAGTCTGTAAATTTCCAACAGTCGAAAACGTAAGTATCTGGTATATTTTTATGTATTGTATGTGTTTCTTTTTTTTATTTGTTTTAATTATATTTTAAGCTTCTAAAAGGACAGGTGTTATATTCTGTGTGTATGAATATGTATTTTTGCATTTCTTCACGGTGTTAGATAGGTGCTTGAGAAAAATGTATTTCATAAACTTACATATTTGGGAAGGAGGGTGTTTTTTTCTTGCTGAATAGCTTAGGCAAATCAGAAATGCTTCTTTGTCAGAAGCAATGGCTTAGAAAACATGGCCAGTAACTGTGAATGACTGTGGAAACCAGGTAGATCAGATAAAAGAATGAACTGGGCAGGTTGGAGAGGTGAAGGCTCAGTCTAACTGGAGAGCTGTCGTCTTTTCCAAAGGAGTCAGCTGCTTCTTAGCAGCGCCTCTGGCTGCAGCATGGGATTTCAAGTCTACTGTTGCCTGATCTAATTTTTCAAGGTGAGATGGAGATTTGAATTTTTATGTGAAATAACCAATATTCTTTCCCCTAGAATTTGACAGGGAAAACTACACACCCACTCAGGCTGAATTTTTCCTGGAGGCTACACTATTAGTTTGCAATCTTGGCCCTAGAGAGATTTTGGTTGTTGTTGATGTATGATTTCTTTCCTGTGACCTAATCAACATTGGTAGCTGGTCAGTTACTTAGGAGAGTCAGTTAATGTGGCAAATCAAAACAGACTATTGACCTGTGTTATGAAATTCATAGAATAATACAAAATGATGCATGTGTCAAACATATTATGTTAACTTAGAACATATAAATTAAGTCCTTTGACCAACCTGTTTGGGTTGCAGCATGGCCTTTTTTTTTTCCTGGATATAAGTTTACTGACTGGATTGCTGGATTCTTTTTCCTAGGTATTTTTTGTCCTCCATTCCCAGTTTCCCTTTTCTTAAAGTGAGGGGAGAAGTGTATATACTTGCCAGTATTGCCAGGATTCTGAGTGCAGAATCCTTCTGAAATTGTGCGACTTTCTTCCAATTTGCACGCTACCTTGTCCTCAAATGAGACTGTATTATTTTTAGTGACTCATCTTTAACAAAAGCATTAACCAAAACATTTAAATTCATTTTCTTAGAATCCATTTTCTTTTCACACCCTCATTTCATCAGTTTACATAATATTTAAACTGTATACTTATAATGTAAAATAAAACTAGCCTAAAGAAGTTTGGGAACAAATAAAATTGACTCCTGGCAACTATTCGGTTCAGTAGACAGGAGCATGAATGAACAAGAATATAAAGATTACGCTTCTAGTTACAAGATGCAGCATGTTGTGGACAGCACTTGCTTAAGTTCATGAGAAGACTAGAGAGCATGGACTAATCTAGTCATTTGATTAAGTGAAGGTCAGTTAAGTGAATGATATGCATTATAGTTGATTATGCTGGTCTCTATATTGGTGAAACCCTCATACTGAGAAACCCTTGGAACAGCACAGCATCACTTGCTATCTGAATCCCAGAGTAATGCTCCAGAGGTGAATTAGATAAGCATTTCATATGCTTTTGGTGACTCTCATGGGGAGGAGGTCCAGGGAATAATTTTCATCCTGTGTACAATGCATGTGCTACTGAGGAGGTTGTCTTGAGTAGAAATAATTCTTCTGTTAGGAGAACTAAAATATTTTAGTGCAGTTTTGCTTTTTGCAAGTATTAGGAACCATGATTTAGAAAGAGATATTATGCGGGGCGCCTGGGTGGCTCAGTCGGTTAAGCATCCGACTTCGGCTCAGGTCATGATCTCGCGGTCCGTGAGTTTGAGCTCCGCATCAGGCTCTGTGCTGACAGCTCAGAACCTGGAGCCTGTTTCTGATTCTGTGTCTCCCTCTCTCTCTGACCCTCCCCCGTTCATGCTGTCTCTCCCTGTCTCAAAAATAAATAAACGTTAAAAAAAAATTAAAAAAAAAGAGATATTATGCAAATGTATTATAAGAGCAAGAGAAGAGAATGTTCCAAATTTCAAGTTGCTTCTTTAAGAAATAAAAATTAGTTTTCTCTCCCATAAGTTCCACTCAATTTTTTTCTCAGTTTTTCTATAAAGTAATTATTTATGCCCACACAAATTTTGTCACACTTAGATTAGAATTTGGATTATATTGGTCTTGTAAAGCAGTTCATGTTGTTTGAAGAAATATAAAAATATTCTGTGCACTTCTTCCCTCCATTTTCATTATTCTGTTTACTTGTTTATATTATTTTTTATTGAAGCATAACTAACATACAGTGTTATATAAGCTTTAGGTGTACAACATAATGATTCAAAAATTCTATACATTAATCAGTCCTCATCATGAGAAGTGTAGTCACCATCTATCACCAAATGATGTTATTTCAATCTTATTGATTGTATTCTCTATGCTGTACTTTTCATCTCCATGACTTGTTTATTTTATAACTGGAAGATTATATCTCTTAATACCCTTTGTCTATTTCATCCACCCCCCCCCACCTCCCTTGCTAGAGGAGATACATATAGAAAAATATTTCTATGGCCGATGTCAAAGAAATTACTGCCCGTGTTTTATTCTAGGAATTTTATGCTTTCAGATCTCACATTTAGGTCTTTAAAACATTTTGAGTTCATTTTTTATATGGTGTAAGAAAGCATTCCAGTTTTATTCTTTTGCATGTAGCTGTCCAGTTTTACCAGCACCATTTATTGAAGAGACTTTCTTATCCTGATTGTATATTCTTGCTTCTTTTATCATAGATTGATTGACCATATAAATGTGGGTTTATTCCTGGGTTCTCTATTCTATTCCACCAATCTATGTATATTTTTGTGCCAGTACCATACTGCTTTGATTACTACTGTACTTTGTAGCATAACTTAAAATCTGAAATTGTGATACTTCCAGTTTTGTTCTTCTTTATGAAGATTGCTTTGGCTATTTGGGGTCTTTTGTGGTTCCCATGCTCGTTATGTTTAACCTGTTATTGGTGATTGTTATTCTGCATACATTGAACTGACTACATTAAATCTTTGAGGCATTGTTTAGGCTCGTGGATATTAAATGTATTTACTTTTAAAATAATTCATATATATTTGGATTGTAGAATTGCAAAAAGGGCAATGTTTAGCTAAATAACTAGTTGTTTAAAAATATTTGTGCCAGGGGCGCCTGGGTGGCTCAGTTGGTTAAGCGTCCGACTTCAGCTCGGGTCACGATCTCACGGTCCGTGAGTTCGAGCCCCGCATCGGGCTCTGGGCTGATGGCTCAGAGCCTGGAGCCTGCTTCTGGTCCTGTGTCTCCCTCTCTCTCTGCCCCTCCCCCATTCATGCTCTGTCTCTCTCTGTCTCAAAAATAAATAAAAACATTAAAAAAAATTAAAAAAATATTTGTGCCAAACTGGCCTTTCCTACTTGTTTAATAATTTCTGAGAGCAATGATAAATGGTTATAATAGGTATTTTAATACTCATTCACCTGCAAGCATTTACAAAACATCTTCTAAGTGAGTCATGTATCCTAAGGGACTGCCCAATGTTTCTCCAAATGGTTTACAAATCTCCTGTAGTAGTTTGTTCAGCTTCTAGTTTCCTGGAGTCCATTCCAGACCTATCGAATTGGATCTGTAACTGTGGAGCCTGGGATCTGAATGTTTATCAAACCCTAGTGGTGAGTTTTACAGAGTAACATTGAAAACCAGTACTCTTGCAATCCATAGACAAATTAGAAATTATCTCCTCCCGAGAGTAGGCCTAAAGTGGTGGTTAAAATCTGGCAGAGGGAAAATAATCTTTTCCTAAGATTAAAAGTCACCCTGAAATTTTTGCTGCCTTAGCCTTCTGCCTGTTGAATTCTGGAAATTTATTCCAGTCATACTCAGAAATCACTAATAATCAAATAGATCTGGAGTATAGCTAAGCAGGGTGGTGTTTACATGGTATTTAGAAACAAAAAAGACTCAAGCAAGGATGTACTCATGATCAAGAGAAGCAGGTAAGATCCCTTGATGCAGGGAACTAGTAAGACAGAATTCATGGTTGTGTATTTTCCTGTGAGGCATGGAGAGTCCTAGATTCACAGACATTGTTTATAGCCAGTAAGAGATTCAGAAGTATACAAATAAATGCTCTTTCAGACTGATCAGCAGCCTACAAGCTAGGGTTACCACACAGCCTGCCTTGAATCTCAAGATCTGATCAATTTTTTTTTCAGGTCCCATACATAGCTCAGCATCCATCCCCATGCTGGGAGACATTTAGAAGCTGAACTTTATTGATAGTTCATTATAAAGAGTTTGTGGGCTGTGTAAAAGCCATCAATGAAACAACAGCATAAAAGAGTCTTTTTGTTCTGTTTATTGTATTTGCTTCAAAAGGAGACTCATTTTCTTTTTCACAAGTAAGTACCATTCTGGAATTGATTAAAGTCCATTAAAACATTTCAGGTATCTGATATTTAAACATCAGAATGATTTTTTTACTTCTTTATTACATGAATGTAATAGAAAAAGGCTTGTGACTCTTTTAAAGTTTTATTTGCTCTCAGTGTCATGAGGTGCTAGAAGACATAATATTCTAATTTATACCCATGTTCCCTTTGAAGGGTACATATAATTCTCTTTTTAGTGAGTCACATTTTGTTTCTTTTCACCTTTTGAGAATGTCATGTGCAGCCTTTTAATATTAAAAACCACATGACTGATAAGGTGTCTTATACAACGTCACAGAGGTGAAGGCTTAGGCTACATGCTAGCTACCAAGAAAGGCTATATGGAGTCATACCCTGGATATCTGAGGAAAGGAAAGGAAAGGGAAGGGAAGGGAAGGGAAGGGAAGGGAAAGAAAGGAAAGAGAAGGGAAGGGAAAGAAAGGAAAGGAAAGGAAAGGGAAGGGAAAGAAAGGAAAGGAAAGGAAAGGAAAGGAAAGGAAAGGGAAGGGAAAGAAAGGAAAGGAAAGGGAAGGGAAGGGAAGGGAAAGAAAGGGAAGGGAAGGGAAGGGAAGGGAAGGGAAGGGAAGGAAAGGATGAATGCTGTTGAAGTGCTTTACAGCAATTCTTTCTGAAAAGAGAGCAAAGAACAGACTAGCTTTGTAGGACTGTTCAATTCGTGAGTTGGTTCCCACATGGAAAACTGTGTCCTCATTGGTCAACCATCAGGTATAGCTCTTTCCATCTGACTCTTTGTCCTATGCCACTTGTCATGTCTCTATCTTTTCTGCCCTTCTCCCATTTAACTCTACAAACAAGAAGACATTATACATTGCAAATTTTTGAGAAGTGGTGTCTTAATTTTTTTCAAGTCTGGATTAAAAGGATCTTCATCATTAGTCCATTTAATCCCGGGATTTTAAAATCTGGACTTTGTTAATCCTTCAGAGCATTGACTGCTTTGGCCTCAGTTAAACATAATTTGGTCTTAATTTTAGTTCTATGAACAAACTTATGATGTTTTATACTGATCATACTTGCATGTCCGGATAGGACATTTTGATTATTTGCTTGATTCCTTTGAAAATTGTAAAGAATAAAGATTTTGAAAATGCACTATAGTACCTCTGCAAGTCTGGAAGTTGCCTTAACCCAGATTATTCTATTTTTCCATACCCACTTAATTTTTTTAACATTTATTTATTTATTTTGAGGGAGAAGGGGAATACAAGGGGAGGGCCAGAGAGAGAGAGAAAGAGAATCCCAAGCAGGCTGTGCACTGACAGCCTGAAGCCCAGTGCGGGGCTTGAACTCGCAAATTGTAAGATCATGACCTGAGCTGAAACCAAGAGTTGTATGCTTAACTGATTGAGCCACCCAGGTGCCCTATCCATACTCATTTAATGTTTTTCCCTATTCCTTAGTTAAGAGATGTGTTTATTCTTATTAAATATACTTGAAAATAAAAAATTTTCCTAGTGATAAAAATTAAGTTCCTTCTGGTTTAGTACAAATTTAGTGCCAGGATTCTTCAAGCAGAAAGCTATTTGTACACCTTAAACATATGTGACACTATAGAGAATCAGGAGTGTTAACTCCTCAAAAAAGGGATTTCTTAGGAAATGCGTACTGGTTCTAGAATCTAGTTTCATGCCTTATGTCACCAACAGATATGGTTATGTGGGTTGTTTAAAATTTTTTTTAATGTTTATTTATTTTTGAGAGAGGGAGAGGGAGAGAGAGAGAGAGAGAGAGAGACAATGGGAGCAGGGGAGGAACAGAGAGAGGGAGACACAGAATCTGAAGCAGGCTCTGGGCTCTGAGGTGTCAACACAGAGTCCAACTCAGGGCTCAAACTCACAAACTGTGAGATCATGACTTAAGCCAAAGTCAAACACTTAACCAGCTGAGCCACCCAGTCACTCCAAGATATTTGGTTTCTAAAGTTGCATTTGTACCTAGAAATTAATTTGTTATTTATATTTTTGATACATGACAGCCCCAGATTTTACTGCTTCTCTATTATAAATTCACACTCTGAATCAAGAAACAATGGTTGTGTCTCCCTCTCTCTGTTCCTCCCCTGCTCCCATTCTCTCTCTCTCTCTCCCTCTCTCAAGAATAAATAAACATTAAAAAAATTTTTAAACAACCCACATAACCATATCTGTTGGTGACATAAGGCATGAAACTAGATTCTAGAACCAGTACGCATTTCCTAAACACAAAGTAACTAAGTAGTTACTTTGGTTGTTACTTTTAGTTTTTAAGTTCTTGCCTTAAAATATAAATAATATATAAAAGTAGTTATTTTAGAAATGAAAATAAATAGTAGCAAGTTAAATTTTTTTTTTCATACTGGATAGTTGTCCAGGAAACAACCTAAATACATTTGAAAGTACTCTGTTTTCGATATTACCATTTTACCATATATATGATATATCATATAGACCATAGAGTCCAAAAGACTATATTCATGATATCCTTGCACAATGATGCATATTTAAAAGTTTACATTTAGAGAACGTCCTCAACTTGATAAAGAACATCTACAAAAAATTTACAGCTAACATATTTAATGGTGAAAAATTGAACAGTTTCCCAGTAAAATCATTAGAAAGGCAAAAATTTTCCCTCTTATCACTCATACTCAGCACTGTACTAGAAGTGCTAGTAATGCAATAACATAAGAAAAGGAAATGAAAGGTATACAGGTTTTTAAGGAAGAAATAAAATTGTATTTGTTTGCAGATGACATGATTGTCTAAGTAGAAAATCTCCAAGAATCAACAGAAAAAAAAAATTCCCGGAATCAAAAACTGATTGTAGCAATGTCATAGGATAAAAGGTTAATAGACAAAGTCAGTTGCTTTCTTTTATACAGCAGTAAACAAATGGAATTTGAAAGTAAATACACCATACCATTCACAATAACATACACACACACACACAGACACACACACACACACACACACACACACACAGAAATAGGTATGGTAAATCTAGGTACAAAATCTACATGTGGAAAATTATGAAAGAAATCAAAGAAGATATCAATAAATGGAGGAATAGTTCCATGTTCATTGACTAGAAGACTCAATACTGTCAAGCTTGTATGGGGGAGCAAAAAACCCCAAAAAGTCAAAACACTACGAAAGAAAAACATTGTTGGAATGATACTACTTGACTTGAAGAAGTATTATAAAGCTACTGTATTCAAAACAACATGGTATTTGTTAAAGAATAGATTTATAGATCAATGAAAGAAAAAAGAAAGCCCAGAAATATAACCCCCATACACATATAGTCAGTTAGTGTTTTAAGAGGAGCAAAGGCAAGTCAATGGACAGAAGATAGACTTTTAAACAAATGGTGCAGGAATAATTGGATTTCCATACCCAAAAAGTTAAATATAGCCATAGACCTTAAACATGTTACCAAAATCAAGTTAAGATGGGGCATAGATCTAAGCGTAAAATGCAAAGTTATAAAATTTTTGGAAGAAAACAGAAAAATCTAGATAGCTTAGAGTTTGATGATAAGTTTCTAGATACAACAGCAAAAGCACAATCCAGGAAAGAAAAAGATGATAAGCTTAACTTTACTAAAATTAAAAACTTCTGTTCTGAAAAGACACTATTAAGAGAATGAAAAGATAAGATAGAGATTGGAAGAAAGTATTTGCAAAACACATGTCTGTTAAAGGACTTATATCTAAAAGATTCCCAGAACTCTTTAAAAAAATTTTTTTTTTTACATTTATTTATTTTTGAGAGACAGAGAGAGACAGAGCATGAGTGGGGGAGGAGCAGAGAGAGAGGGAGACACAGAATCTGAAGCAGGCTCCAGTCTCTGAGCTGTCAGCACAGAGCCCGACGTGGGGCTCAAACCCACAAACCGTGAGATCATGACCCGAGCCAAAGTCAGATGCTCAACCGACGGAGCCACCCAGGCACCCTAAAAGATTCCCAGAACTCTTAACACTTAACCATAAGAAAACAAACAGCTCAATTAAAATATGGGCAAACAATCTGGACACCTCAGCATATAGATACAGAAGGCAAATGATCCTATGAAAAGATTTTCAAAATCATTTATCATTAGGGAATTGAAATGAAAAAAAAATAGAGATACCACTTTATATCTATCACAATGGCTAAAATCCAAAAAAACAGACAATACCTTCTTGAAACAAATGAACAAAGCTTTTTAAAAAAAAATTTAAAGAAAAAGGAACAAAGTTCTATTCAAGCCCAAGTTAGGACAGCTGACTGGGCTACACAATCTTTAAAATAGGAAAATGGTCTAGGGAAGGAACATTTGGTGTTGGGTTATACACATTTTTTTTTTTTATGTAAAAAGTTACAAATCATTAGATAAGAGACATTTCGGATAGCTATAGACCTTATCTTAAGCTTTTAGTACATACAGGGCTATATGACCTTAATCTTATGGGAAGCAGGGAGGTTTTGTTTGTTTGTTTGTTTGTTTTGTTTTGTTTTTTTTCTCTTATCTTTGCCTGGGATGCTGGCTTTTCTGTTATTTATAAACAAAACAGATGCACAATATGTGCTGGGGGCAGAAATTGAGCACATGTTTCAAGGTTTTGCTGATTCTGTTTCAGGTTAGAGTATGGCATCCCTGAGACCCCATGAGCAAGCCCATTGAAAGTTGAATATTTTCTTTATTTTATCAACCCAGAGCATACAAGGATGCAGGGCAATAGGAACTCTAACTCACTGCTGGTAGGAACACAAAATGAGGCAGCCAGTTTGGAAGACAGCTTGGCAGCCTCTTAAAAGGCACATGGTCTTACCATGTGATCAAGCAATTACGCTTCTAGATATTGACCCAATTGACTTGAAAACTTATGTTACACAAAACTAGCATGCAATTGTTCATAATTGCCCCAAACCAGAAGCACTTATTGTCCTTCAGTAGGTGAAATGATAAACTGTGTTACATCCAGACAATGGAATATTATTCAGCAGTGCAAAGGTATGAGCTATCAACCCACAAAAAGACCTGGGAGAAACCTAGATGCATAATGCCAAGTGAATGAGCTAGTCTGAAAAGGCTGCATAGTGTATGATTCCAATTAAATGACATTCTGGAAAAGGCAAAATTAGACACAGTAAAAACAAAACAAAACAACAAATCAGTTATCAGGGAACCTGGGAGGCTCAGTTGGTTAAATGTCTGACTTTGGCTCAGGTTATGATCTCTCAGTTCATGGATTCCAGCCCTGCATTGGGCTCTGTGCTGACAGCTCAGAGCCTGGAGCCTGCTTCAGATTCTGAGACTTCCTCTCTCTGCCCCTCCCCGGCTCCTGCTGTCTCTTTCTCTCTCTCTCAAAAATAAATAAACATTAAAATTTTTTTTTAAAAGTCAGTGGTCGTCAGGCAGACTGATGGAAAGGAGAGGGATGAATAGGTGGAACATGGTGGGTTTTAAGGTAGCAAGACAATTCTGTATGATCTGTAATGGTGGACACATGCCATTATCTTGACATTATGCATGTGTCAAAATGACACAAAACAGAGTGAACCCTAATGTAAACCAAGGACTTTACTTGATAATGTATCAACATAGGCTTGTCGATTGTAACAAATGTACTACCTAATATAAGAAGTTAACAATCAGGGAATCTGGGATATGAGTAGAGAGAGTATATAAGAGTACTTTCTGTTAACCTAAAACTGCTTATATAAAGAAAAAAAACCCAAAACCTTATGTACCTACCACTTACCCAGCTTCAACATTTCTCAATATTTTCCAAATCCTTTTACCCACCCAACTGCCGAAACAAAACTTGGGAGGGGTTTTAAGGGCTGGGTTGAGCTAGTTGAAAAGTACTGGAGAATGTTAGGAGAGAGGTTCATGGATGGGATATGTTGGACACATTGTTATTCCTAAATGTGTTTCTCTGTGACTGGGCTGTGTTTGCTAATTGGCACCACTGGAAGTTAGGAAGCGAGCCTGGGTGACAGGAGTGCTAACTTTCTTGATGATTACATTTCCAAGGAATAGCCCCTAGGTCCTTGAGAAAGACATTCTTGGGAAGTAAAACTGGCAGGAGGTTTTTATTTTATTTTTTATTTTTTTCATGTTTATTTATATGAGAGAGAGAAAGAGGAGATACACACACACACACACACACACACACAGAGAGAGAGAGAGAGAGAGAGAGAGAGAGAGAATATTCAGGGGAGGGGCAGAGTCTGAGGAAGAGAGAGAATCCTGAGCAGGGAGTTTGGTTCAGGGCTGGATCCCAGGAAACTTGAAATCATGACCTGAGCTGAAATCGAGTCAGCTGCTTAACCAACTGAGCCACCCAGGCACCAGGCACCCTGGCAGCAGGCTTCTTAAAAAGTTTACACCTCAAGAGGATAGAGAAGGAATTTATAATGACACATTTTTAAAAACAAATTCTATGAGAAAAAGGAGGTCAGAGGCTTTGAGACAGGAAGAAGAAGGCTGTCTAAATTTTCGTCAAGCCAAGGGAAATGGTAAAGGCATCTTGGCCACCTTCATCTCTTGATCCCTGTTTTGCAGAAATGTGACACATAAGGACCTGGAGTTCTATTTGTGAGTCCCATCCTTCTACTTGCTAAGGTTTTGGCCCTGACTTATGGATGGCCTTTTTCGTTAGAGAATGTTTCCACTTCAAGACAAAAAATGCAGCAGGTTAATAAAAGCATGGTTTGGATGAGACCTACAGAGTTCTCAATAAGCCCTGAAAATATTATGTTGCCCCAAACCCTTAATTTATAACTTAAAACAAAATCAAAGTAAACTCATAAAATTTGTAAGAAATCCTAAGTGTTCTGAGTTTTCGCATGATTTGTTTCAATGCTGTTTCTCAAATACTAAATTTCAAATTATTACAAACAGTTGACGTTGGTGCCTCTGGACCTTCCAGCTTTGCTGCACGTTGGGCAGTCTACACTGAAGACTCTGTAGGGTCTCTGTAGGGTTGGAGGCCCAGCTACTTTAGATTGGACTCTTATTTGGGTGACAGGTGATCATTCATTTTAAATCCTGTATTTTATCTCCTGCTGTTCATACCAAAATCATCGGTCTGACGTTACCTCTATTTCCTGAAAAGAAACTTAGGGCTTGAGTCATGGGTGTATTTTTCTCCTTCCTTTTTCGGTTTACAACAAGGAAAAGCATTATCATTCAAATGTTCTTTTAATCATCCAGTCTATAACATTACCAGCAATCAGAACAGATTTGTAATTCCTGAGCCATGTGCAAAGAAGAGATATCTTGCTTCACTGAGAAAATAGACAATTTTGTGAAATATTGGCCATTTATCTGTCAAAGTGGGCCATTATACATTGAACCACAGTAAAAAGCCACTACGCACCTTCAGTTCTTTTCATTTATGCTTTTAATGGAGTTTCTTTCTTTCTTCTTCTTCTTCTTCTTCTTCTTTTTTTTTTTGTATCTGGTATAAGACTGATCCAGATTTTCCTATATTTGAATTCACTTTTGACAAAACTAGGTATATGAAAATATTAATCAAGAGAATACAATTAGAAGAATAAAATTAGAATGCATAGTCAGGCCAAATGTATTTTTTTTATTAAAAAATATCAATCATTGAGAAAACAATGAAGGAGAAGTGAATAGAAAATAGTGTGGATTATCTTTTTCTCTACACTGCCTCTACTTCATATGCTGGGTGGCTTCCAATGCAGGAGACATGAAGTCTGCCCTATTGTCTGCATTTAAGATCCATTATTCTGTGTAGACATTCAAAATGGTGGAGATTTTTCATGATATTTTGAAATAAGTATAGAACTGTTTGTCAAAAGACTTGCTTTTTAATTCTGCTCTATAGTCTACAATGTATAAATTATGTGACCTTGGGTAAGTCATTAAATCTTTCTGAACCCTGATTTCCCCATTTGAAAAGTGGGAATAATAAAAATATTCTTGTTTCCTATGTTACGAAGTTGTAATAAGCAGCAAATAACTTAATGTATGTGAAAGCATACTGCAAACCAAAAAGCACCATGAAGGATTATTATTTATGCTTCAATGCATGCATTGAACATGGTCTGTGTAATCTGTATTTTCGGAAACGAACCCTCCATCATGTTGACATTTGCTAATTTTAAATCATGCTGCAAATGAATGGTTCAGATTGGAACACCTGCTATCATCATTTTTTAAGAAAATGACTATCATTTGATTTACAAGAACATTTTATCTTAATAAGTTCAGTTCAGCATTTATTAGCATGTATTAGCCTGAAATTCCCTTAACAGAAAATCATATCTAATTCTTTTCTTAGATATCAGAGTAGTAACCATATTATTATTAAATGCTGTATTCAGTAGGAATTGCTGGCCTCAGTAATTCCCATTATTTTCCCAGGAGTCCTTTAAAAATTATAAGGTTTGAAAATAAATAAAGTAAAAGAAAGACTATAGTGTGGCTCGATAGAATACAAATCTTTGGACATCATATTTCTATATTACATAATATATTCTGTATTATACAAATAAGATAACTATATTTTCTAGGGAATAATCTTATTTTAAATCACTTTTTGTATTTTATGTTTTAAAAAACAGCATACGAAGAAATATTATAGGATAATTTCCAAATGTGAACACACGATCCTGGAACATAAAATAATTTTTATTTTTTAAAAAAGTTTTATTTGCTGAATTCGGTATTGCAAAAAAAAAAAAAAAAGGTTGTGAAGACATCACAGAGCTCATACCCACTCTCATGCAGTAGGCATTTATGAAGTGTGATAGTATCAAAGATTTGGGGAGGGAGTGAAAAGCAAAGAATGTTTGGCTCTTACCCTCATAATGTAATTGGATGGTAAGGTACAGGCATAGTAAAAAGTGTATAGTATTGTGTGATTCTTGGCTCAGATAAGGAATCTAATCTAAAATTCTCAATTTGGTAAGATCAAGTAAGCATTATGTACAGGGATGGCACCTGAATAAACACGGTAGCTGAGTTGAAGATGTACATGATTTGAAAAGAAGAAAGGGAAGATAAGGAAATTGCCGAGTGGAAGAAGCACAGAAGCATACTTGGTATCAGAAAGGAAAACGTTACAGGAAGTCTCATTACTTAAAGATTGTATTGTGACTTGCTGTCTGCCTAGACTTTATGGTTTTATATTTCTGAATATATTTATGACTGTGCTAAATGGACAAAATTTAAAGAGCGATTGGGAAAAATTTATTATCATTGTTGCCCTTAAGTGTGACTAAATGTAACCCATTCACTTTTCTTATTTAAATCTTAAAAGAACACCATCTAGCAGTTCATTTTATACTATTCTTACTTCATAATGAATATTACTGTTTCCACATAAACATTTGCTTTGGTCCACCTTGAAATCTCTTAACCTGTGTGTTTTTGAAGCTGTATTTTTTTCTGAGTGGGAAACCTCAGATATTGTGAATGGCTTCTGAAGTGTAGTCTTGAAATAATACAGTAATTTTTAGGTTTTTTGGTTTCTTTTACATGTGTTCCTCTATGAAGTGATTCTTGAAAGTTGTGCTGTACAAGAAGATTTAACAAAACCAAACACTTGTTTTGCTTCCTTTTAAAAATACTACCCTTTAAAGGGCATACTCTAAAGATTTTCTTTCTTAGCACTGCTTAGCATTTTCAATAGAATTGCTCAGAGTATACCATAATCTTACAACCCCTGTAAGTGGTATTAATAAACTCCAGGCTTTTTTCCATTTTTGAAAGAATCTTCATGTATCTTTCACAATATGCGTATATCCACTGAATCAATGTACATATTTTGTAAACAGCATGACAACAGGGAGTGCAGAAATATATGTTATCTTTGCTGGGACCTTCAACATATATTGGAATTTTATATCGGTCCAGGCATGGAGAAGGAAACTTTCAAAATCACACTTCCACTGTAAACTTTTAAGAACATCCTGAAATATAGTACTTTGTGGGTACATGTAGTTCAAGGATAAATAGAGGGGTAATTTGCCATTTGTACCAAATTAAATCAGACTTTCAGTTCAATCAAAACAGCTTGCAGCTGGATGCAATAATTTGATTTCCTGACACTCAGAGAAAAATTGAAGCCCTCCAAAAGGCCCCTGCTGATCTTCAACATGAAATACAGTTTGCTGGCAATTTCACTCAACCTCTGAATGCCTTCACATTTAATAAGCTAAAAAAATGCAAATAAAGCATAAGGTTAGCTGGAGATGGCTCTCAGGTAGTGTTTTATTACAACTAAATGAAACACACAGCACAATGCCTCTAAAGGATCATGCTCTTGTTCTTTCTCAAAGCAGCTATTTTGTTAAATATGCCATTAGATGAATCTCTGTATTAGTGTCCTGGGAGTACTGTTTTGACATTGGATGTGTGTTAAAAACACAATAAAAGGCTTCAGAGAACAAATGCTAGAATTCTGTATGAATAACTTGCTATTTTCTTGGGAAGGTAATGAGACAGATAAAGGTAAATCCTCAAGTATCCATTAACTGTTTATTATTCAAGATAGTGAGGACCCAAACTTACAGATCTATGCAGTCCTGGCAGATTAGTTCAATTTATAATAATTTGTTTTTATCTTGGGTTTTTACTGTAAACTGATAAATGTGGGTCTTTCAACGTGTTGAATGGACTATTTTCTGTTGCCCCAGAATTGAAAATTGCTGAATTAAGGACAAAGAAGTACAAAGTGATCTACTTTCTAAAGAAAGCTGCTTGCATTTAAAATGTGAAACTCCCTGTAGGCTTATAATGGGGTTTTAAAATGGGCCCTGCTTTCTTTATCACAAGCCTCCATGCTCTCCTTAATAAGCACACAATTTAGGGGGAGGCACAGGGTCAAAGAAGGACATCATTCAGATTATGAGTCTTCAGCACAGAGGGATGCTGGGTGGGTCCTTCTGTCCCTTCATTTTGGCTGGTCCCTTTCCCATTCAACATCCCGGCAGTAAACAGATGGTACATTCAAGTAAGGCAATTGAAGAGAGATTTTGAAGGGACAACTTACAAAGGTGAATAGGGTCAAGGGGAGCCAACAAGGCGTCATGAAGTATCCTAGACATGACCATAGTGGGAATCACCACTATCCCAGAGGGGCAAAGAGAGGACATGGTTAGTAGAACCCACAGTTGTAGCCAGAAAGGAGGGCAGGCTTCCAGGACCTGTGGCCTTTTGAAGAGGGCCACAGTCACTGGCAATTTGGAGCCCAGCAAGGAGGAGGGGTCAAAGAAATAAATACCTCAGTACCTTTCTCCAACCTCTGATCTCCTACCAGTGTCAATCTTTGGCCCAATCCAACCGGGAGCCAGCAAACAAAAGAGCCCTGCTGAAGCATTATATAAAGGTCAGCCTCCTGGGGGCCCAGAGCAGAGAAGCTGAGAGTGAATCTGGAGGGACAGAGATTATCCAGCACACCAAGAGAAGGGGCAGAAGGGAGAATCCTTCATGAAGATTGAAAGGATCTAGAAGGAGGGATCTAGACTACTTTGTTGGCAGAAGAACAATGTAAAAAAATGATCCAACCCTTGGCACCCACCCCTCCAAATCCTTTGTGCTAAACTCAGGGTAATGCTGGAGAGGGGGAGAGGATGGAAATTAAATCAAATATAATGTTGATATAATGAAGTGTTAAACTGTAATTAATTGTGTTGGAACTTTTACTAACTAAACGTGAATGAGAAGCTTTAGGACTTATTTAGGATGCCATTAAGGGGGATGAGAAACGGAAGTTCAACAGAGCATGGTTAATGATTGTAAACAAGCAAAATCATTACACATTTGTAACTCACTGAGTTAAGACTCTTCAATAAGCTGGTTACATGGGAAAACTTGGGAATATGGTACGTGTATAATTTATGTGACAAGTGACAATTTATGAGCTTCCGATCTAAATGTGGCAATTGAAGCTACATTGCATATTCTTGATTCTGATTTGTTAGCTGAAAGACTAAGACCAATACCTTTTTGCCTAACATGCTATCTTGAAATTTTTATTCCTGTCTTAAGAATACTTCCTCTTTTCTTAAGAATTCCTGAGTCAAATTACCCTTGGCTGTAGAAATTCTTATCTATAACTTAAAAAAAAAGTTTTATTTATTGATAAGGTGCTATAGCCACAGCACAATTTTCAAAAGTTATGAAAGGGCCTACAGTTGTCTTCCTCCCAAATCCATTCCCCCCCCTTCCCCAACTTCTCCTTCCCTTTCCCAGAGGTAATCAGGCTTCCCAGCTTCTCATGTATATTCCCAGAGACAGTTTACTCATGGATGCTCAATTATGTGCTTGCCATTTGTTCTTTTTATATACAAATGGAAACATATTCAGTATCCTGCACCTATATTTTGATGTTGGCTATCAAAGAACTTTATGCTATTTCAAATATTTTTGTTTTGCCATGTAGTGCCTCACTGTAATGTATGTTTTTTGTTTTTAAGCAATAACAAACTGGTCATCTAGTGGAACAATCAAGAGGCTTCATATCCCCCTTCAGAGGCTTGTTAGCATCCTTAAAAGGCCTCTCTCTAATACCAGGTAAGCTCTTTGGAATTAGCTGAGATTAACTCATTGGGTGTGGTAGGTAGTGGTTTTGCTCACTGACTCCTATCTCCTAGCTGCTAGGAAGACTGAACTTTCTGCCCTCTGTGGTTGAGTAGGGCTATATAACTAGTTTGGGCTGATAAACTATTTGAGGTGATATTTATACTTTCCGGACCAAAGCACCTACTTTTGATAGTTTGGAATTGTTATTGCCATAGACTTAAGCCTCATCTGACTAACATATTAGGGAAGGCTGAAGGTGTGCAGGTCCTGGGAGTCAAGAAATGTATATTTCTGGCTCAGAGATCTGTGTGTACAGCCACCTGATATGCAGGCATCTGAAATCACATACTGTCTTAAGATCACCTGAGACTCTCAGCCTGATTGGGAACCATGTCCACAGATGAACTTAAGCACAAACACTTTGGCACTTCAGAGACAAAATAGTCCTAGAATTCTTTGTCTACCTGGGCTGCCGGAAACCTGTAATAAAAAACATTATTTGGTTAAACAGTTGAGTCTTTCATACCATGCCCTTCCTCTTAAATAGATGTAAACTGCATTGATCCAGCTCCCCTGTTGGTAGGGTTCTATAAAGTTCCATATTTTCTTGGAGCCTTCTCATTGTCCTTTTAGTATGAAAGCAAAGGTGAAGCTGTCAGGTGTCAAGATTGTTCCCAGAGATCTCTTTAATCGTCTTGTCTCTGCTTCCCCTAAATCCACGGTGACCCTTTAAGACCCTCAAAGACCCTTACGGAGAGCTGCAGAACTCACAAAAAAAAATCAGACCTTTTGTCAAAAGATATTAATAAATTCTTTTTTCAAAACTGCTAAGAAAAAAACAGGCTATCTTGTGTAGTTTTGAACTACTGAAAACAATTTGGCAACATCCTTTAACTAGTTCTTTCAATGTTATTTTTTATTTTTACTTTACCAGTTATACACAGACATATTCTTCTTTCAAGAAATAGCTCAAGATTATATTAACATTCCTTTTGACCACCATCATTAGTCTGAGGCCCCTCTTGGCCTTTTTCAGAGGCAACACTACAAGGAGTGTTTTGAGTATAGAAGTAAAACTTGGATTCTCCTTACACAGATCTTTTTTGGATAATTTCCCTGTCATTCAGCATTCTCAGCTCATCTCCTCCTTTGTTCAGTTCTTTGAGCACTTTTGCAGCTGAGAATCTTATTTCCTCTGTGGAATCTGACCTGTTGGCAGTCTTGTCATCCATTAACATTAATCATCCTCCTCCCTGGGAGAGCTGCCCCTCATATTTCTTGCCACCAGATGAATCCCTTCTCTAATCTGACTCTCATATAATCCCAGCCTTAGACTATAATTGGCACTTTCTTTAAAGTACTTCCCTTTTAAAACCCTCCTTTCTCGGGGGTGGTGGTGGAATGGAACACAAAGTCCATTCACTGCCCCCACTCATCCCAGCTACAATGCACTGAGACATTATGTGATATCTTAGCCAAGAGGAGCTGACCCTTTCTTCTGCCAGTAGTGTCAGTGACATGGTAATGAGAGACACGCAGGATCCAATTTCCAAAGGGAAAGTGAATACATATTCTCTGAGTCTGAGTGTATCCTTGATCACATTGCACAGTGACCGAATACCAAGTTCAGAAATGTGGTGGAATAGAGAAGCAAGTGTAAAGAATCTCACATTCTAACCCTCCTGTCTGGCTTTTGCTTCACCTATCTACGAGAGATGTGGCTTTTAGAAAATGAATTTTGCCGTATCTGAGGTTGCTGCCATCTTATCTTCCAAAATATTATCTTCTCTAGCAGCAAAGATGAGCTGCAACTCCGGAGTCAAAGGCAGAGAGTTAACTTTCAGAAACCTGACTCATATAATCGATGGTACATCTCGCAGTGGGCATGCCTTAATTCTTAAATCATTCTGCTGTTCAGGGCTGGGGGTGTCTGAAACCAATGCTGTAATATTCTGAATAATGTTATAGAATTTAACGTTTGTGAAGTTGTCTCCAATCTTTTATTATATAATTGCTCTGTAAAGATATTTTGACACACGAAGAGAAAATAACATTTGTTCCTCTAGAGGGGGAAAAGGCAAACAGTTTGGTATGATTTTTTGACTAACAAAAAATCAGAATTTATTCTTTTCAGAATCTTTTCTGGTTGTCTGGAACTTCATTGTTGCTTGAATTTCTCCACCATTTAGCTGAGACTTCCGCAAAGACTACCCAACCTGGGAGCCTTTGCCTCACAGGGGGCTTGAAGTTTCTTTATTTTATTTTATTTTATTTTATTTTATTTTATTTTATTTTTTTAACGTTTATTTATTTCTGAGACAGAGAGAGACAGAGCATGAATGGGGGAGGGTCAGAGAGAGGGAGACACAGAATCCGAAACAGGCTCCAGGCTCTGAGCTGTCAGCACAGAGCCCGACGCGGGGCTCGAACTCACGGACCGTGAGATCATGACCTGAGCGGAAGTCGGCCGTTTAACTGACTGAGCCACCCAGGCGCCCGGAAGTTTCTTTAAATCATGCTTTCCTGGGGACTGGGGTCGGTCTTGAGGAGGAATGGGGTACAAACAATCGTTAACACCTTTCTTCTGAACACAGTTCTAATATAATTCCAGGTGCAATTCCAATTTCTCATCTTTCACCTAGCTCCTTGACTTTAGATTTCAGTTCCTCCGATGATGCATTTCGTATTCTTTGTTTTCATTGTTTCCTGGTGTCTGACCTCATCACTGTACTCTTACATCTGCTTGTGTTCCTGTCTCAGCTTGCTAATCTGCTAGTCAGATTAGCCAACCTGGTTTATGTGGAAACAAACAAGCACACAAACCCCTGGACTCTTACCTGTCTCCTTTTTCCTAATATCTATTACTTGTCCCATTTCTTTGCTGTGTCTCTGTGTCCCCCTATGAAGCCTGTGTTCCTGACTGAAGACTTTGTTCATTGGGACTTCAGTTTATTTACGATCTTATCTGTCTGTGTCTCTAACTTCCTAGCTGTGACCCTAAAAATACAGTCTCAGTATTTGCCAGTTTTTTTAGTTTTCTTCTTTCTTGTTCTGCTTGTGGTCCTGGTTTTACCTCTGAGATTACAGAAATGCTGGGATCCTGGGAAGGAAAGACCAGCCCAACCCCCGAGTCACTTCATGAACAAGAGAAGACTCCACAAAAACAGAAACAAAGGAAGGGACTGGGCCCCTAGCCCTTTTGCTAGCCTGTGGTATTTTTTCCCCTTGTTTGCAGCATACTGTTTCAAGTATAGAGCAAGATTACTTCAACAGTGTAAGGAAATATTAAAGCACATGATATAAAAGTTAGGATAGTCATGCTGTGAGAAAGTTATGAATATCTGTGCTTAAAAATCTATCCTTTTAACAGGAATTTTAAGATGTATGAAAAAGCAATATCTGTTTTTAAGGATGGGATTTACAGCAAGCTGGATATCTCCTGCAGGTGGTTGATATCATAAAATATTATACTGAATCAATCTTTCTCTCTCAGATTTGTTTAAAGCCCCAAAATATGGAGAACAAAACAATAGTTGATATCAATGTGATGCTTATGTTCAAGAGCAAAAATCAACAGAGTACAATTATAAAGCAATGTCACCGTGTTCCTTTATAGTTTTTGCAAACCTGTGCAATGGGGCAACTTTTTTCCTGTCCTAAATAACATTTAAGGTTACTCTTGACTTTTCAAGCCCATACCTTTTTTTTTTAACTTTATTATTTTTTTTTTTTGGTGGGGGGGTGAAGATAGAAAGAGAGAGAAAGGGGGAGAGAGAGAGAGAGAGAATGCATGGGGGAGGGGTGGAGAGACAGGGAGAGGACCCCAAGCAGGCTCTACACTGTCACTGCCTAGCCCGACACAGAGCTCACACCCATGAACTGTGAGATCATAACCTGAGCTGAAATCAAGAGTCAGACGCTTAACTGACTGAGCTACACAGGAGCCCCTCAAGCCCACATGTGTTAAAATAATCTATCATATGTGATATTTCTTTGGCTGCCATCTTGGGACACTAACTAACCTCTTACTGGCAAGCATCACCATCAAGATTCCCTTCAAAATTTCTCTAACTTGCTTATCTTCCATGGAGTGTATTTGTCCCCAGGAAGCTCATGCATTTGTTCCATGCTAGGGAAAAATACTTACCTCATAGTTGACTTCTCTTTTTGTTATTTCCGTCATGAGGAGATTGGTTTTTAGTTGCATCTCTCTTCATCCTTTTTGGGCCTGAGGAAACTCAGGCTGTAGTCTCATTCATTCCTGTAATTCTAGGAGACACATATTAAGCTCTCTGATGGGCCTCCCTGAAGCCCATTCATGGGAAAATACAGCTTTGTTTTCCTGTTTCTGAGGACGTAGGAAGAATACATTTCCCAGTCTTCCTTACAACTGGATTAAAGTTGTGTATCTGGGTTCAAGCCTTGGAATGTTGACTGAAATTCCTTTAGACCCTCCCATGACTGTTCCCTAAAAGCTTCAAGTTACTCATTTATCTCTCTTCTCTTATGGTAGTCACCTGAAGGCCTTCTGCTAAGGTGTTGATTGCCCAAGATGGAAGAAACCTGCATCTTAGAGTCTTCCGATGAAAGAGAACTCCTACGAATACACACTGGCTTTTTTTGTAAGTCACTAAAATTTTGGGTTCATCTTTTATGGCAGCAAGGCTAAGACAGTAAACCTCTTTAACCTCGATCCTTTTATACTTTTGAAGTGACTTGGGGCTACACGTGCAAAATTGTTTCTTTGACCAGCTCCTCTCACTGTTCTGCATCATTATCCTAGGTCCTACCTCTGAAATGTGGGTATAGGTGTCACAGATTGTGTGTTCTCATTCTGTTGTGACCTCATCTATTTATATTTTCATGTATAAAATGATAATAACTTTTAATATTCTTTGTGAAAATTTTTTTATATAAATGCCATTCCTCCCTCTTTCATTCTCCCTCAATGACTATCTTCTTCCTCCTTTCTTTCCTTCCTTCCCTCCTTCTCTCCCTCTTTTCTTCCTTCATCTCTTCTTTCCTTTCATACTTCCTCTATTTACTTCTTTTTTTGCCACTTTGGTTTTTTTGCATATGCAGTATCTTCTTTTGGGAATCTCATTTTTTACTTTCTCCTCACTTCACCTGGATAAACTTGACTTGTTCTTCAGGAATCAGGTTAGAGGTAAGCTTATCTAAGAAGCTTCCTCTCTCCCACAGGAAACATTTCTACAGTATCCTAAATATGTCCCTCTTGTGGGACTTGTTCTTGCTGTTAAATTTTTCTATTTTACTTGTATTTACCCTGCTAGAATTACAGCCCTTTAGAAAACGCTCTACCTCTGTTGCATTGTTAGGGCCTACTGTAATGATTAGGACTTAGATGCTAGCAAAAATATTTGTTTAGAATGAAATGTGATCTCTAGAAAACCACCAGGTTGCCCTGTTTATTATAAATATTGGGGAGTATGCTATAGCAATAGACTTCAAGATTTGTGTTTATTTACCCTGTAACAGAATTTTGAAGTTTTGTATGCTCTTATATATTTTAATGGTGATATCTAAAAGTTCTAATCATGCTTTAAAATAATTCTAAGGAATGTAATTTACAGTGCTTTTTGACAATTTAAAATAAAACTGACATTCTTTAAATGTACCAATGGAATATAAATGTCATAGTGATTCGATGACCCATCATCTTTCATTTAAAAAATACATAGGGAAACTCATTTTAAAAAAGTGTTTATTTTGAGAGAGAGAGAGAGAGCGAGCCCATTTCTGAGTGGGGTAGGGGCAGAGAGAGAGAGATACAGAGGGTCTGAAGAGGGCTCTGTGCTGACAGCAGAAAGCCTGACATGGGGCTTGAACTCATGAATCATGAGATCATGATGCAAGCTGAAGTCAGACACTTAACTGACTGAGCCACCCAGGTGTCCCAATAAGCTCATTTTTTAAATCAGAAATTTTGCCTTGTTCCTTTTTCTCCTTGAAATTATGGTTTCATTTCTTTTCCTTCAAAAATTTCTTCACACTAATATATTGCTTTGATTAAATGTGCTATTGATTATCACATATTGGTTGCAAAAAAATTGGATAATCAATAAAAAAATTCTAAGCATAATAATGTATTACATATATGTTTTATATGTATATTGAGTTCTGTACATATATACATAAATTTACATATATGCATAATGTACATATAATCTCATCTATTTATACTATTATTCATATATACTATATGCACATACATATATACAGGTGTGAATTTTTCAATGTTTTATTTTTGATCATTAGACTCTAGATATTAAAATATTCTATCATAGCCATCATTTATTTACATAATGGATCAAAGCATAAATATATTAAAATTTGATAAATTATTATTAAACAAAAAACTTATCAGAAATGCAATTTATAATGTAAACACATGCACATATACACACAGAGTAATTTGTACATTATTCTGTTTAAAGATTATCCTATTTCTTTGCAACCAATTTAGGGTAATCAAAAAAATTTTTTAATGAATGATCTATTAGCTAGCAACTTGATTAAGCCTCCCTTAAATATTCTTGAAGGCAAATAATTGCAAACCACCCGACTTACAAAAGTATTTGCTACCTAGTACTACTGCCATTTATTTTCTCAGTTTCTGAGTATAACAATGTCTTTGTCAAGACATATCAAATGTGTATACATGATAGATTTTATTCATTTGGAGGCACCACGTTTAACCTGTTGTATCCAGAAAAGACTGAGAAAAGTATTGTTATGTAAATGTAGTTTGCAGAAAGACATTTTGACCAAAATGCTTTTGCCTTATTATGTTTTCGATGTGTTTTTTCAAAACAATTGGAGCTGCATATGTAGGTCATTTAGCTTATGGAATATATTTATTGGATGATCTATATTCTGAACACATTTCTCATCATCAAAAGATCTGACAAATCAGACATAATTTCCGTCAGAGGAAGTCTGACTTTATTGTTTCATTGAAATAGGCATGTTAGCACGTATCTCTGAGACAGTCATCCTGCTTCTGAGGGGGATTGTCTTGTCCTGAGCTTGTCCTCTGGATGGGCCTAGGAAACATGCACTTCCCCCAAGGTAAGTATTTCTTACCATTGTTCTCTTATATGTGCTCTCACAGAACTCTTCCTTGGGAGCAAGCCACTCTGAGAGTAAGTTGAGAAATAAGGAGGTGAGGTCATTAAATAAGAATGGCTATAACTCCCACACAAACCAAAATACGAAGTTTCTAAGGCCAGCTCTGCCCTTAACAGAAATACATCTGAGTGCAAAAGACATCAAGCCGTTTTTTGGTGTTTGTTGTTTGTTTGTTTTTGCTTTCTTCTTGTTATTTCCCTGAATTTTCTAAATTTGCAAAAATGAACATGTAGTGCATTTATTAGGAAAAGCCAGAAAATCCTAAAGGGTGGTTTTCACAATTTAAAAATGGCACATCAATATTACAACAAAAGCTGGACTATGCAGCACTGTACTAACAACCAGAAGTCTCTAGAAACAAGTGTGATTGACATCTTCTGATTTAAATGATCAGTTTTCTGATTAGCTATAGTGCAAAATCCTATCAGATTAGAGCAGTTAAATGCAAATGTTCAATTGTGGTGGGGTTAGTCTACGTTCATAAATTAAAAAAAAAAATTTTTTTTAATGTTTTTATTTATTTTTGCAACAGAGAGAGACAGAACATGAGCAGGGGAGGGCCAGAGAGAAAGGGAGACACAGAATCGGAAGCAGGCTCCAGGCTCTGAGCTGTCAGCACAGAGCCCTATGCGGGGCTCGAACCCACAGACTGTGAGATCATGACCTGAGCCGAAGTCAGACGCTTAACCGACGAGCCACCCAGGCGCCCCTAGGTTCATAAATTTTTTATAAATGATCTTCCAATTAAAATGCATAGTTTATCTATACTTTTGCAAAGAGTTCTGATTTACATGTGTCAATACTGCCCATTCTTTCTTTGCTTTTTAGGTGTTAGTGGAATAATGAGTAAGCAAATGGCAATTTAGAGAGCTTTGGAGAGATCAGCATTAGCTTTATTAAGTAGTTCTTTTGTTTTCCTTCAGTGTTTACTTATTTATTTTAAGAGAGACAGAGAGAGAGGGAGGGAGGAGCAGCGAGAGGGAGACTGAGAATCTCAAGCAGGCTCCTCGATGTCAGCACAGAGCCCGATGTGGGGCTCAAATTCATGAACCCTGAGATCATGACCTGAGCTGAAACCAAGAGCCGATACTTAACTGACTGAGCTACCCAGACACCCCAAGGAGTTCTCTTTTTTTTTTTTTTTTAATATTTTTTAACATTTATTTATTTTTGAGACAGAGAGAGACAGAGCATGAATGGGGGAGGGTCAGAGAGAGGGAGACACAGAATCTGAAACAGGCTCCAGGCTCTGAGCTGTCAGCACAGAGCCCGACGTGGGGCTTGAACTCACGGACCGTGAGATCATGACCTGAGCCGAAGTCGGCCGCTCAACCGACTGAGCCACCCAGGCGCCCCAAGAGTTCTCTTTTTTTAAATGCTTATTTATTTATTTATTTATTTTGAGAGAGAGAGGAAGTGTGCATGCAAGCAGGGGAGGGGGAGAGAGAGAGAGAGAGAGAGAGAGAGAGAGAGAGAGAGAGAGAAAGAATGAGAATCCCAAGAAGAATCCTTGCTGTCAGTTATCAACATAGAGCCTGATGTGGGGCTGAATCCCACGAACGGTGAGATCGTAACCTGAGCCAAAATCTAGAGTTGATCACTTAAGCAACTGAGCCATGAAGCACCCTTATTAAGCAGTTCTTTTTAAAAAATAAAATTCTGTCAATGTAACAGAAACAAGATTGACATGGCCCAACAAAATTGGGAATACCTAGGGCTTAAAGTGAGAACTATTTCAGGGTCTCAATAGCCATGTATGTTATAATGAAACCAGTGAAGAAGAGTTTGTTAATGTTAGCTTGATTAAAACAGAGAAGAAAAAGGAAGAGTATAAATAAATAATATTTTAATACAATATCCATTATTTTTCAGGGATATTATTGTATATTTTACATGTATAGTCTCACCTCTTTGTGATAATAACACTAAGAAGAGTTAGTGTTACAATTTTTCAGACAAATATATTGAAATTTAGAAAAGTTAAATGAAAAAAAATTGGTTTACAGTTAATCATATAGAAAATGATAGAGGCAAACTTCAAATTCCAGGTAGGTTTTACTCTGGTGCTCACGTTTTGCCCAAGTATGCCTTATGTAACTGTGCATACCTGATTTGGATTGGTGATTGTTGGATAAAAGACAGAATAAAGCTCATCTGAAATATAAATATGAAATATGAAAACAGGTTTGCGCAATGATGTGGAATGACCAACAGGATCTCAGACTTCAGTGATGTGTACTCCAGGGGGACAGAAATGATTGATAGATGCACAGCAACACAGCAGAAAAAATGAGAAAAAAAGATGTTTCAAATAAGAAAGTATTAGAATCAGCAGGAGGTGACACTTATGAAAATATATACAAAAACTTAGAAATGATAAAATTGCTAATCAGTCTTCAGTAAACTCAGCAGGCAATAAGTTCCAAAGAGCTGCTAATGAATTATTAAACCAAAACGTGGCCCTGGATTAAGATAAAAAGGAGTGAGAAAATGACATCTTCTAAACGATATGAAACAAATGTGACAATCAGCAACTTTGAAAATATTGTGGAGATGTTAAGGGGGTGCTATTTGCTTCACACGTTTCTACATCAATTATGCATTTTAAAGTAAACTTAAAGAGGTTCCTAATTAAGCTCCTTGTGCAGCTGTCAGAGGACTTTTTTCTTTATTTAGTACCAAGCTTGGAGCCTGTGATAAAACATCCATGATTACAAATACCAAGTGAAAGAGCAAATGAATTAAAGATGTGCCCAAGATTCTGAGCACAATTCAGGTAGCTTCTGAGTAGAGTTGTCTGCAATATCTCAAACCTCTCAATTTGGAATTTTCTAGTATCTTGCTTCTTGGGATTCTGCCTCCTTCATTTCCACATAGATGTGTATCCGTTGGCCTGCGATTCAATTGTAAATGAATCTAATGGTGTGAAATTATTAAACCACCAAGAAGGCTTATTGCCTCCCAGGGAAGGAGAGGACAGATACCACCTGAAACAGAGAGGTTGTGAGAAGCCAGCCATCAGTCTATATCTCAGCGCTGATTTAGGACAATAGTCTTGAGAGTTAGACTTCGTAAAGAGAGAAAAAAGTTGTATCTCGATTACAATTTCTCCCTTAATATATCAAGAGACTTCATGCTAGAATCAGACTAAAGAGCTTTACTTTACGTTCTGGGCATGAGAAAGTGACTAGCAAGAAGTCAGAGAAGTCCTCTGAGAGGATGAATGCTGGAAAAACAGAGGAAGGCCAGGAGGTCAGAGCAATTTGCTGTAAGCTAAGTGGGGCAGATGCGTTTTGAAAACAGCTGCTTAGGTTATGATCAGTAGAAACCCTCATGTGTTGAGGGAGAATTGAGAACATCTGGGATGGTAGTCTGCTTACTCACTGCACATTTGATAATGCATCACCAGGCAGAACAGTATCAGTGGATGGAGGAGGTCTGTAATAAATGAAAGTTGCTGATTTTCCATGCCTATGAAGAGTGTTCAGGAAATCCAGGAGCCTCACAAGGAACAGAGGTGGACAGAGTCCTGAGGGACTGGCAGAGGCCTGGGGTTAGGACAAAGAGAACACAGAGGTGCAATGGCAGTGTTTGCACTCAACAAGTAATAGTGGTGGATAGACATCTCGATATTGGGGGAGACCATGAGTGTAAACACAGTGACCCAAAGGACACCCAGAATCCAGAAGGAAGCACATAGAACAGAGCCCCCTTATTCCATTTTTATGAAGACAATTATTTGCTTTTGGATGAGATGTCATTTTGGAGGAATGAAAAGGGAGTGAGGAAGGAGCCATGAAAACTGAGCATCTCCCCTATAGAGACTGAATTTCTCCTAAGAAGACAGACTTATTTTTAAATGGCAGACCCAGAAGTCTCTCTGAGTAACCCTCCTAGAGCCTATGCTACAGCAGAATGAGCTCAGTTATGGAATATAAAAGTGTGTTTCGGTTTAATTTAACCAAGAATGAAAATTCTTTCTCTCATGTTAAAGTCTGCAGGTACGTGAACAAGGGCTGCTCCATAAGGCCATGCTCTTTCCAGCTCTCTATTCTTCCATTCCTAGGGTGTCACAATTTCCCTCATGGTCCAAGATGGTGGCATTTGCATTTTAAGAAGGTTGGAAAAAAGGAAGAAGAAAGAAAAGGATATGTACCAGATTTCCTTTAAGGAAGGCTCTTAGAAGCTGCATAGAATGTATCCACTAATGTTTCACTAGCCAGAAATTAGCCTAATGGCCACATTTAGCTGCAAAGGATAATGCTATTTCAGAATAAAGAGATGTCTGGAGAAAATTACAAACTCTGCCATAGGGTACTGCAGCTGATGACAGATATAGACATGTAGTAATTTATTAGTTTTTAAAAAAATGTTTGTGTTTAATTAGAGAGAGAGGGAGAGAGAATTCCAAGCAGACTCTGTGCTGTCAGTGCAGAGCCTGACACAGGGCTTGAACTAACAAACCATGAGATCATGATCTGAGGTGCAATCAAGAGTTGGACGCTTAACTGACTGAGCCCCAATAATTTATTATTTTTTCAGAATTTCTCCCTAATTTTCCTAGAAATAGGTTAGGAGAGATATATTCAGTTCTGCTGGTCAAATACAACTCAAAATCTGTCTTTTCAAATTTTATTTTTGATTCTTTAGAAGTTACACAGAGGAAAGAGGCTTGGTGTCACAAACTACGTCTTTCACTTATCTGGGGACATTTTTTTAAAAAAATGCTACTCTTTAGCCTTAAAGCAATTAAACATAGTTTTTCCTCAATTAATTCCCCGCCAACCGCTGATAATTTTTCTTTTTATTTGAAATTCTCACACGAGTGATCTTTAGTTTTGTTCCCTACAAGCTGTCTGCCTCTCTTTTCATTTTTTCATTCTGGAAACAATATTTAAAAAAATAACTTTATTAAGGCACTTTAAAAACATAAGTTTATTGAGGCATGACTTTATAACTTTTAAAATAAGTTATAATGTTTTATAGCTTTATCATTGACAAACACAAGTGTAGAATTCAGTATTTTTAGTAAACTGATCGTGTGATGTTTGCCCATCATGTAAATCAGTTTTCCAGATATTTCCATCAGCCAATAAGATCTCTCATGCTCTTGTGTTTGCCCTTTGCCTTTACTCCAGGCAACTAGTGATCTACTTTCCATCTCTATGGATTTGTCTTTTCTGAACATTTTATATAAATAGAGTCATACAATATATGGTCTCTGTGTCAGGCTTCTTTTACTGAGGAATGCTTTTGAGAGTTTTATCTGTACCTTGGCTTGTATCAGTTCTTCATTGCTTTCTATTTCCAAGTAGCATCCTGTTGTATGGATATATCATATTTATCAGTTCATCAATTGGTAGACATTTAGATTATTATTATCTACTCAATTCTATTGAGTAGATACCTTAGGAAGAGAATTCCTGGGTCATGTAGTAAATTTCCATTTATCATTTTCATTAGCTTCCAAATTATTTTCCAAAGTTGCTGTACTAGTTTGCTATGGTGCCATAACAAAATGCTACAGACTAGGTAGCTTAAACAACAGAATTTTGTTTTCTCTCAGTTGTGGAGGCTGGAAGTCTAAGAGCAAGGTGCTGACAGAATTGGTTTCCTTTAAGATCTCTTTCCTTGGCTTGCAGATTGTGCCTTCTTGCTGTGTCCTCACTTGGACTTTTCTGTGTGTGTGTGTGTTCCTGGTATTTCTCTGTGTGTCTGAATTTCTTCTTTTTATTGACACCAATCATACTGGATTAGGTCCCCCTCCCAACAGTCTCATTTTCACTTAATCATTGCTTTAAAGGTCATGCTTCCAAATATAGCTGCATTTTGAGGTCCTGGGGTTTAGGGCTTCAACATATGAATTTCGAGGGGATACAATTCAGTCCTATGAGTGGTTGTATCATTTTATGTTTCTACTAGAAATGTATGGGGATTTCAATTTCTATACATTATTGGGAACATTTATTCTTGTCTGTTTTTTTTTTTTTAATTATAGCCATTCTAGTGGATGTGATGTTATTTTGTGATTTTAAGTTGTATTTCCCTAATGACTAATGAAGTTGAGCATCTTTTCATCTTCTTTGGTGCAATGTCTATTCAAATCCTTTGTCTATTTTTAAACTAGTGTTTGGCCAGCAAAACTGGATATAACTTCTAGTCTCTCTTTGAAGTGTTTACAATGGCAAAGAAAAAAACACTTTGAAGGGTAAAGAAAAGACACCACCAGCATATACAAAGAGCTCTTACGGCTTAAAGAGATGAAAATCATGTTCAAAGGTTTTCCACATACAGTTATGATGATTAAATTAATTAGCATCTCCTCATATCTCCAAATATTTGGTTCATCAGTCACTGAATGGAGGCTGAGTCTTGGTGATACTTTTAAATATTTATTCAGCATATAAATATGCTGCTAGATATGAGCATGCTAATTCTTCACCATTTATATATGATGATTTCCATTTAGCCCTGGAAAAATCTAATTCCCTTCCAGGACTTCTAGACAGACTTTGGAAACTGGGGAGCCCATGTGCCTGTTGTGGGCTAGCAGATATTTGTTTGGCTTGCACAGTGTTGGATCATACCTTGCTTTGAAAATGTCTACTATTAATTGATTGCCAACATCAAACTATTAAGTTAGTAGATTATATATGTATGTGTATATATATATATACGTATATATATATACGTATATATATATGTATATATATATACATATATATATATATATGGATTATTGGATTCTTCTTTTTTAGACACTGACCTGCATGCCCACATGGATTATGTGGCTGAACATAAGCAATTTTCAGTGGTTCCTACCCTTTCCCATTGGTCCTTGGTATTGAGGCTAAGTGTCACTGTCATTTACCTCTGTACTAGTACTGTTGTCCTCATCCTGCAGTTAAGATAAAAATGAATTCTTTACATCCATTTAACATCTGAGTTTGCAATCTATAGGCACCCAAGTTTGCCACTCACAGTCTACACATCCTGAAATTGGTGTAAAGTCACTGAGCATTTTCCCAAATAATTCTTATTCAGAAAAGCATCCTGTTGTGAGCTTCATGATGGCAAGGTAGTTTTTTGTCTTTCTTTTTTTATTTACTGCTATATTCCTAACACCTAGAATAATGTTCAACATGTAGTAAATATTAAATAATTATTTGTTATATGAAAAACTAGGATATGATGCTGTTATTTACTATGGTCTCTATGTCTAACCCTTCATCAAGTGCTCTCAGTTTAGCTCCTAAATATCTCCCAATCTAACCACTATTTTCCATCTTTATCTCTACTCTAATCCAAATTACCACTTGTCTTAAGAAGACTGTAAAATAGTCTCTTAACAGATCTTCTTGGCTCAAGTCTGGCCTTTGTCTACTCTGTTCTCCACTAGGTATCCTGGGTGAGGAAATATGATTATTCCTATCACACTGCCACCCTGCCCCCATCGCTCCTTGGTACAAGTCCCAGTAGAGTAGATACATTGTGTAGTACGTTTTCTATGACATATTTGATGGAAAAAAAAAAGACTCACAGATTCTTGATGAAGAAAGCTTCTTAGAATTTGATTGACATTTCAAGTTCTCATCTGATACTGACATCTTTACCTGTAGATTTACCAGTCTTGGAGAAAAGAAAAAAAGCTGCTAAGGTCTTGTTTCTAAGAATAGGCCCAGATTAACTGAACAAGGTTGAGTCCATCCTCTGCAAGGCCTGTTGGCTCTAGTCAGAAGCCTCAAACATTACATATAGATTGCCAAGCCTATTCTTGGTAGTTTCCCATGGGTTCTTCTCATTTTGCTGTCAGAAAAATAAGTTTGGGAGTTGAAAAACCCAGAAAGAAAGAGGGAAGGAGGTCCCTTGGCTAATGGTGGTAAAATCCACTGAAATCTGCTTGGTCCTAGGCATGAAGACTGAAGGTGAGCATGGTGGGACCACATAGACATTTGGGGACTAATCTTATTACATAATGATGGATGCCTTAAGCCTCGTAGTATTTTTCCATCTCTGTCTTTCTTTCAATTAACATTGGCAAGGGGGGAATTGAGAAATCATGGATTTAAATTAAAATCTGCTGGAAAATGATATATTTAGTATGATCTAATAGTATGGACTATTAATAAAAGTTTTTTTCTCTGAAAAGAATTATAGTCGTAATCAGTAATCCTTACTGACTTGCATCTGGGGAAACCATGGGACTCTGAAGAATATGGGCCTACTGCGCCATGGGAATATTCATTATCTTTGAAATAACTATCATGAAATACACAAAGAATTAATATGCATGGTACTAAAATATAAAATGTAAAGTTTTCTGTTAAAAAAAGAGGTATTCAAAACTTAAATTTTTATTGTCTCAGAGTACATTTGAGTCTCATTGTGTCATATTTCAGTTGCTTCATTTTTTCCTTTATTACCTTCTTCCTGTTCGTCCCCCACTTCTGTGTGGTGTCAACACAAATAAACTCGAACAAGTTTAAGGTTAGTAATTTGTATGTATGAGCCATTGAATTATTTGGCGTATATTATTTTGCCCTACATGGAGTTTGAATGATTTGGGGCCACAAGATTCAATTTACCTGTTGTTGGGAAAGTTGAACCTATTACACAATCCCATACAAGCTTGTGCCACAGTACTAACCTTTGCTCTATTCTCATTTTATATTAAATTACTTTCTGGGCTATGATAGTGATTTAGCTCTCCTCTTAATTGTTAAATATATAAATTCACGAGAGCATTGTGGTAACATGTTTTTCTTCTACACGGAAAATAGCATTTTTTGAGACTATTATATTGTGGAGAAAAACTAGATGTGTTTTATATGCCAGTTCACAATGAGTAAATTAAATATGATGACAAATGGAGGAAACAGGACTATACATGTAGAGGATTCTTGATTTAAATATGCCTGAATAACACTTCCTGGGAAAATATTTATGGGTGTCTTGATATATATATATTAAGACTATGATTTTGCTCTCACTATGTTCTCACACTGCACTAGGCACTAAAGTTTAGTAAGTTTGCTTCTATTATTCCCTATTGAGTCACTAAGTAATGTGTCTACTAACCCATCAAAGGTTCCTGGTACATCAGCTACCTCAAGACACGTACTGTGTTATTAGTTCCCATTATACAGCCTTTCCTTAGCTGGCCATTCCAGCCAAAGATGTAGATGTATTCCAGTGACTTATAGTTTCTGACTGAATACTCTATAGAAACACTGTCCAGTAGGATTTTCTACTATGATAGAAATGTTCTACATCTGTCCAATGGCCAGTATGATAGCCAGCACTCGACTGTGGCTAGTTTGAGAAAATGAATTTTCAATTTTATTTCATTTTAATTGAGTTTAATTTAAATAGCCACATGTAGTTAGTGACTACCACACTGGGCAGTGCAGTTCTGGAGGCCATCTTGAACTGTTTGCTCAGCTCTCCCTAAGAGACTGTTCACCTCAGTCGCTACCAGAAGTCTTCATCTTCTACTTTCAATCATAACCTAGATACCTAGCCTCACAATGCTCTTCATATTTCTAATGCCCAACTCTTCACTGCCCTCCATTATGCCCTCTGGATTTTAAGTTTTATAACATGAGTAAACTATACAACCTAAAATCTCAACTATATCCTATAACCTCAGGTTCTCAACTTTTTTCTTTCTTTTTTTGTAATTCAAGAGAGAGAGAGAGAGAAAGAGAGAACAGGGGAGGGGCAGAGGGGGGAAGAGAGAGAGGGAGAATATGTTTTTTAAATATTTATTTATTTTTGAGAGAGAGAGAGAGACAGAGAGAGAGAGAGAGACACAGAGAGAGAGATAGAGAGAGTGAGCACATCTGGGGAAGGGGCAGAGAGAGAGGGAGACACAGAATCTGAAGCAGCCTCCAGACTCTGAGCTGTCAGTACAGAGCTTGATGCGAGGCTCGAACCCATGAACCCTGAGACTATGACCTAAGCAGAAGTTGGATGCTCAACTGAGTGAGCCACCTAGGTGTCCTGAGAAAGAGAGAGAGAGAGAGAGAGAGAGAGAGAGAGAGAGAGAGAGACAGAGAGAGACTGTTAAGTAGGCTCCATGCTCACCACGGAGCCCGAGGACATGGGGCTCCATCCCATGAACCTGGGATCATGGCCTGACCTGAAATCAAGAGTTGGATGCTCAACCAACTAACTGAGCCATGCAGGTACCCCTCAACTTTTTTCATCTAGCTGAAATTTGACTGTTCCTCTTGAGGACATGACTTCTCCAATAGCCATCTCAAGTGAAAGATGTTTTATATCCTGTTTTTCATGTGCCACAGGACCTAATGTTGAGGTAAATATCTTCTTAGCTCTTCAGTGCTGTTTCCAAACCACTTTCCCACTTTCCTTCTTTAACAAAATCACAACTACTTTTGAAGCTTATGCTCTTAGCCCACATTACCTAGTTCAACTTGTTAGTGCTCTCCCTCCCACTTACCCTCAATGATAACTTTAATATGGACTCCTTTCCCACCAGTACTTTCTTATCATTTTTTGGAAATTTAAAAATTTATATGAATGATTCATTGAACACTTTTGGCATCCCATATTCTTTTTTTTTTTTTTTTTTTGAGAATTTTTATTTTTTTATTTTTTTTTCCAATATATGAAATTTATTGTCAAATTGGTTTCCATACAACACCCAGTGCTCATCCCAAAAGGTGCCCTCCTCAATACCCATCACCCACCCTGCCCTCCATCCCACCCCCCATCAACCCTCAGTTTTTAACAGTCTCTTATGCTTTGGCTCTCTCCCACTCTAACCTCTTTTTTTTTTTTTTTTCCTTCCCCTCCCCCATGGGTTTCTGTTAAGTTTCTCAGGATCCACATAAGAGTGAAACCATATGGTATCTGTCTTTCTCTGTATGGCTTATTTCACTTAGCATCACGCTCTCCAGTTCCATCCACGTTGCTACAAAAGGCCATATTTCATTCTTTCTCATTGGCATCCCATATTCTTGACCCTTTTGTCCATAATAAACTTTCTTCTACCTCAGTAATGGAATCTTAGATGTGGAAGGTACCACATTCCAAATTCCCAAATTTAAGCATCTTATTCTCTCCCACATTTTGCAGTACTCTCAATTCAACAATTGTTTGACGAATTGAGGCTTCTCAGTCAATTGCTACTTCCACTTTTTGTTCTTCAGTGCTTCATTTTTATTCATCTTTCCTGTTTGCAGCTTAGATACCATACCCCTCATGTGTTCATGCCCTTAAAAACTACCTTCAAACTTGGTTTTCTTTACTACTGTAAAATTTTTCTCAAAGCCAGAGCCCTGTACGAACCTAATTTCTAACAGCAATGCTCCATACCCAAGCAGTTGAGCAATGCTAGAGAAAATTGACAACCAAGTTGATTTGTTTCAACTTCAGTGACCTCAAACTTCAAATAAGCAATTGACACTGCCTGGAAATGCTACTATATCTCCTTAGTAAATTTGTTTTCTCACTCTCTAAAGATGAACATTTTACACCTTTCTTCTCAAATTTCCAACCCACCACTTTAAGATCAGCTGATAACATTTTCCTCATGCTTTTCTGAGAAAATACAAGCAGTTTCTATAGGTTCTTTCCTATCTTCCCACTGCTACGTGTCCTGGCATATCTGTGTGTGCACCCATATTCTTTGTTTTTATTCCTGTAAAATGTTGACCCCTTCACATGTGCTCATATCCCCTTCATCTGGTGATCTAAGTTTCTTGCTCTTTACTGGAAAAATTTTATTGGTGTACAAACACTCCCGTACCACTTATCATAAAAAAGAATCCCCAACCCCATATACTTCTGTTATCACATTTCAATGCTTTTCTTTTCTTTTCAAGTTTATTTATTTGAGAGAGAGAAAGACAGAGAGAGCAGGGGAGGGGCAGAGAGAGAGAGGGAGAGAGAGAGAATCCCAAGCAGGCTCCACACTGAACTGTGAGATCATGACCTGAGCCAAAGTCAAGAGTCAAACGCTTAACTGACTAAGCTACCCAGACACCCCCATTTCAATGCTTTTCTTAGCAAAGCTATTCATTAATTTTCTCTACCCCAAATTATCTTCACACTCTCTGTTCTCTTTTTAAAACAATGTCCAAATAAGATTCAGTCTCCATTACTTTATTGAAATTCCTCTTTGTCAAGGCTACCCACAAACAACATCTTGCCATATCTCAGTCGTTAACTTAGATTCTCAAGAGCATTAAATCCAGTTGTTTCTTCTGTCCTTTGTAAATATTTTATTCATTAGGACTTCCATAATGCCACACTTTCCTGTTTTTCTCTCTTCTGTATGCTGTTTCTCAGCCTTTTTTTTTTCCCTGTCCTCTCCTCTACCTGACTTACAAAGGATGGCTTCAAAGGGTGGTTCCTTGGATGATCTCATATAGGCTCATGACTTTAAATATAGCTATGTGACAACATAAAAAAACTTCTATGTTTGAAAATTACCAGAAGCAATTAATATTTTTTTTAGTAACTTCACCACAAATTGCTTTAGTAACTTTGTGAAGGGAAATAGTAATCATAGAGTCATTTTATCCCTCCAAAATTATTGTTTTTTTCAGAAGTATTTTGGAGAACAAAAAAAGGAAAAAAACAATGAGTGATGTTATTTACCCACTAAGCACATATTCCATGAACTAACCCAGTTTTCTTACAAAAATTTGTTTCATACCTCTTTGAAATTATTTCATACTTACGAATTAAGGGCTATCTTGCAGATATAATTGTCTTAATGAATTTAGACGAAAGAGATCAAGTACTTACCATGAATGGAAAGAATTAATGAGTTTTGCTATTTGGGACAATAGAGCATACTTACATTTTGCCTTTCTGAGGTCTCCATTTAATTTGATTATTTATGTTAACAAGATTCTTTGTTTAATTTTAGTTTTACTATTAGCTCAAAGTGAGCTTGTGCATTTTTGTGTCTTTTGTGTTTTGTGTGTCTTTTATAAAGAAATCTTTGCTTACTTAAATATTGCAAAGATTTTCTTCTATGTATTTTTTTTGCAAATTTTATAAGTTTAGACTTTACATTTAAGATTTTGATCCTTTGCAACTTAAATTTTATGTACAGCATGAGGTAAGGTTCAAGTTCATTTTTTTCCTTCATGAATATCTAGTTTAAGCCCAGTTTGTTGAAATGATTTTGCTTCTTCTTTGAATTATCTTGCCATCTTTGTTAAAATTCAGTTGACCATATATAGGTTGGCTGTTTGTGGTCTCTGTTTCTTCTTCAACACCTTCTATTTTTTAAAAAGAGAGGTTTTGTTTAAATAATGGCTTTTTAATTTAGTTTTTATTTTGTCAAAATTTTACCCATGCTTATTTTTAAAAGTCTAATAGTTTTACAAAACTTATAATGAAATGTTGCAATACTCTGCATAAAACTTCCTCTAACCTTCTCTTCAGATGTAATAATTTTCCATTATTTTCTTTCAAAAATTTTTTAATGTTTATTTTTGAGAGAGAGAGAGAGAGAGAGAGTGCATGCGCGCATGGGGGCGTGAATGCGGAGGGGCAGAGAGATAGAGAGAGAGAGAGAGAAAAGATTTCAAAGCAGGCTCCAGGCTCTGAGCTGTGAGCACAGAGTGCTAAACAGGGCTTGAACTCAAGGAACTGTGAGATCATGACCTGAGCTGAAGTTGGATGTTTAACCGACTGAGCCACCCACGTGCTCCCCATTATTTTCATAGCTAATTATTTAAAAAAAAATAATATCTGTCCTGTGTCCCCACACCCAGTCTCCCAGTAACCACCATTTTATTCCCTGTTTTTACAAGTTTGGCTTTTTAAAATTCCACACATGAGTGATATTATACAGTACTTGTCTTTCTCTGTCTGACTTATCTCACTTAGCATTATGTGATCAAAGACCACCAATGTTGTCACAAATGGTAAGATGTGTTCCTTTCTCATGACTGAAAAAAAAAATTATATATATACACACACACACATGTACGTATAGAATATATATTATATATATCTTCCCATGCTACATGTCCTGGCATATCTATGATTATCTATCTATCTATCTATCTCACATCTTCTTTATCCATTTATCTATTAATGGACATTTAGGTTGTTTCTATATTTTGGCTGTTATAAATAATGCTGCATTGAATATGGCTATGTATATATTTTTTTGAGTTAGTGTTCTCATTTTCTTTGGATAAATACCCAGAAGTATAATTGCTGGATTATATGGTAGCTTTATTTTTAATTTTTTGAGGAGCCTTAATACTCTTCCATAGTGGCTGTGCCAGTGTACATTCCCACCAATAGTGCACAAATGTTCCCCTTTCCCCCATATCCTCGCTAATCCTTGTTATGTCTTGTCTCTTGATAATATCCTGTCTAACAGGTGTGAAGTTATAACTCACTGTAGTTTTAATCTGCATTTCCCTGATGATTAATGATATTGAACATTATTTCATGTACCTGTTGGCCATTTGGATGTCTGGAAAAATGTCTGGTTCTTCTGCCCATTTATTTATTTTTTTTTAAGTAGGCTTCACATCCAGTGCCAAACCCAATGCAGGGCTTGAACTCACAACCCCCAAGATCAAGACCTGAGCTGAGATCAAGGGTCCGACGTTTAGCCAGAGACACCCAGGCATCCTTCTTATACCCATTTTTAATCAGATTTTTTTGTTATCGAGTTTAATGAGCTTTTATATGTTTTAGATTTTAACTGATGATAATATATGGTTTGGAAAAATTTTCTCCTGTTCTGTAGGTTGCCTTTTAATTTTGTTAATTGCCTCTGTGTAAAAGCTTTTTTTGGTTTGATGCAGTTTCACTTGTTTTTGATTTTGTGTGTGTGTGTACTCTTGGGATCATACCTAAAAAAATCATTGTCAATACCAATGTTGAGGAACTTCTTCCCTATGTTTACTTCTATGAGTTTTACAGTATCATGTCTATGTTTAAGACTCTGATCCATTTTGAGTTAATTTTTGGGAATGGTGTAAGGATAATTTCATTGCTCTGCATGTGTTTATCCAGTTTTCTCAGTACTGTTTATTGAAGAGACTATACTTTCCCTATTGAGTACTCTTAGCTCACTTCTCAAATATTAGTTGATCATATAAGCAGAGTTTAATTCTAAGCTCTCTATTCTTTTCCATTGGTTTATATGTCTATTTTTGTGCCAGTACCATACTGTTTTTATTACTATAGCTTTGTGGTATAATTTGAAATCATGAGGTATGATACCTTCAGCTTTGTTCTTTTTCCTCAGGATTTCTTGGTCTTTGGGATCTTTTGTGGTTCCATACAGGGTTTAGGATTGTTTTTTCTATTTCTGTGAAGAATGCCGTTAGTATTTTGATGGGGATTGCTTTAAATCTATAGATGTCTATAGATGGCTTTAGTTTATATGGACATGTTACCAATATTAATTTTTCTGATTTATGAACATGTGATGTCTTTCCATTTGTGTCTTTTTTGATTTCTTTAAGTAAAGTGTTATAGTTTTTCTTGTATAGATCTTTCGTTTTCTTGTTAAATTTATCCCTAAATAAATTATTGTTTTTGGTGCTATTGTGAATGCGATAGTTTTCTTTATTCCTTTTTCAGATGTTTCATCCTTAGTGTATAGAAATGCAACTGATTTCTGTATGTTGATATTATGTCCTGCAACTTTATTGAAATCATTGATTAGTTCATCTAATCAATCATCTGCAAATAAGAACAGTTTTACTTTTTCCTTCCCGATTTGGATGCTTTTTGTTTCATTGTCTTGTCCAATTCCTCTAGCTAGGACTTCCAGTATTGTATTGAATAAGAGTGGTGAGAGTGGCTATCCTGTATTTTTCCTGATTTTAGAGGAAAAGCTTTCAATTTTTCTCGATTGAGTATAAGGTTAGCTGTGGGTTTGTTATATGTGGCCTTTGTTATATTGAGGTATATTCCTTCTATACCCAATTTGCCAAGGATTTTTATCACCAAAGGATGTTGAATTTTGTCAAATGCTTTTTCTGCATCTATTAAGATGATCATGTGATTTTTGTATTTCATTTTATTAATATGAAGTATTAAATTTATTGATTTGTTTGTGTTGAAACATCCTTGCATTGTGGGGATACATCCCACTCAATCAGGTGTATAATTCTTTTATGTATTCTTGAATTTGGTTTGCTAATATTTTGTTGATAATTTTTACACCTATATTTATTAGTGATATTGATCTATTTTTTCTTTTCTTGTGGTATCCTTATCTGGGTTTGGTTTCTGAGTAATGCTGGCCTTATAGAATAAATCTGGAATATTCTTTCCTCTTCAATTGCTTGAAAGAGTTTGAAAAGGATTGTAATCAATTCTTTGAATGCTTTGGTGGATTTGCCAGCAAAGTTATCTGGTCCTGGGGATTTCTGTGTTGGGAGATTTTTTATTACTGGTTTAATCTCTTTGCCAGTTATTGGTCCTTTCAGTGTTTTCATTTCTTCCTCATTCAGTCTTGGTTGGTTGTGTGTTTTTAGAAATTTATCCATTTCTTCTAGGTTAGCTAATTTGTTGGCATATGATTGTTCATAATAAACTCTTATGGTTATATATATTTCTGTAGTATCAGTTGTAGCGTCTCCTTTTTAATTTTTAATTTTATTTATTTGAGTCTTCACTCTTATTTTCTTAGTCTAGCTAACTGTATATAAATTTTGTTTATCTTTTTGTAGAGACAGCTTTTAGTTTAGTTGATCCTTTGTATATATATATATATATATATATATATATATATATATATATATTTTGGTCTCTTTCATTTGTTTCTACCCTGATATTTATTATTTCCTTTCTTCTGCTAACTTTGGGTTTAATTTGTTCTTCTTTTTCTAGTTCCTTGAGGCATAAATTTAGGTTGTCTATTTGAGATCTTTTATATATATATATATATATATATATATATATATTTATTGGTATAAACTTTTCTCTCAGACTGCTTTTTCTGCATCCCATAAGATTTGATATGTTATGTTTCCATTTTCATTTGTTTTGAGATTGTTTTTTATTTTCCTTTGACTTCTTTTTTGTCCCATTGGTTGCTCTAAAGTGTTTTGTTTAGTTTGTACATATTTTCAGGTTTCTCAACTTTCCTTTTATTGTATTCTAGTTTCATACCATTGTGGCCAGAAAACATAGTTCACATGATTTCAGTCTTCTTAAATTTTCTGAGATTTGTGTTATGGGCCATCATATGATCTATCCTGGAACATGTTCTATGTGCACTTGAGAAGAATGTGTATTCTGCTGTTGCTAGATGGCATATTCTGTATATCTCTAAGTCCATTTTTTCTGCGGTATGGTTTATTCTAATGTTTCCTTGTTGATTTTCTAATGGGATGATCTGTTCATTGCTGACAGCAGGTATTGAGATCTTCTACTTTTGCTGTATTATTGTCTATTTCTCCTCTTAGATCTGTCAATATTTGCCTAATATGTTTTGGTGCTCTGATGTTAGGTGTGTATATCTTTTAGCATTAAAAAAAGTTTTTATTTAAATTCCAGGTAGCTAACATACCTGGTAATATTAGTTTCAGGTGTAGAATTTAGTTATTCAATACATACAATACTAAGTGCTCATCACAACAAGTGCCCCCTGTAATCCCCATCAGCCATTTAACTTATTCCCCTGCCCAACTCCCCTCTGGTAACCATCAGTTTGTTTTCTATAGTTAAGATTCTGTTTCTTAGTTTGCCTCTCTGTTTTCCCCACCATGTTCATTTTTTCTTAAATTCCACATATGAGTGAAATCGTATGGTATTTGTCTTTTTCTGACCTATTTTGCTTAGCATAATGCTCTCTAGCTCCATCCATGTTGTTGCAAATGGCAAGATTTTA
The DNA here is from genome assembly GCF_023721935.1 of Panthera uncia. Taxonomy (NCBI): domain Eukaryota; kingdom Metazoa; phylum Chordata; class Mammalia; order Carnivora; family Felidae; genus Panthera; species Panthera uncia. The sequence goes on from NC_064811.1 coordinate 143,962,524, forward strand.
TTCGTTTTATGGCTGTATAATATTCCATTATGTAATATTCCATAAGTTCTTTATTCTATCAACAGCTGATGGACATTTGAGCTCTCTCCATAATTTGGCTATTGTTAACAATGCTGTTATAAACATTGGGGTGCATGTATCCTTTTGAATTTGTATTGTTGCTTCTTTTGGGTAAATACCTTGTAGTGCAATTGCTGGATTGTAGGGTATTTTTATTTAAAAAATTTTTTTTAATGTTTATTTTTGAGAGAGAGAGAGAGAGAGAGAGAGAGAGAGTGAGTGAGCACGAGTAGGGGAGGGGCAGAGAGAGAGGGAGACACAGAATCCAAAGCAGGCTCCAGGCTCTGAGCTGTCAGCACAGAGCCCAAAGTGGGGCTTGAACCCACGAGCTCTGAGATCATGATCTGAGCTGAAGTTGGATGCTTAACCAACTGAACCACCCAGGTGCACCTAGGGTTGTTCTATTTTTAACTTTTTGAGGAACCCCCATCTTTACACTGTTTTCCAGAGTGGCTGCACCCGTTTGCTTTCCTACCAGCAGTGTTGGTGGGTATCTTCAGCATTTTGAACATGTCATTTCATTCTCTTCTCATCTGTAGAGTTTCTGCTGAGAAATCAGCAGACTACATAATGGAGATTCCTTTGTGGGTTGCTTTCTTTTTTTTCCTTGGCTGCCTTTAAGATCCTTTATCATTAATTTTTGACAATTTTATTACAATGTGTCTTGGAGAAGGTCATTTTGCATTGAGATAAGAGGGTATTCCTCATATGTGGAATTTTATGAAACAAAACATGAAAATATGGGAAGGGTGAAAAAAGAGGGGGGGAAACAAGCCATAAGAGACTCTTACTGATAGAGAACAAATAGAAGGTTGATGGAGGGAGGGGGGTGGGGGATGGGCTAGATAAGTGATGGGTATTAAGGCAGGAACTTGCTATAAGGAGTACTGGCTGTTATATGTAAGTGATGAATCACTGAATTCTACTCCTGAATCCAATATTACACTGTATTTTGACTAATTATAACTTAAATAAAAATTTAAAAAGAAGAAAAAGAGATAATAAGGTGTTCTATTAGCTTCTTGGTCTTGTCTAATTCCTTCCCCAAATTAGAGAAGTTCTCAGCTATTATTTTTCTAAATACACTCTTTGCTCCCTTCTCTCTTTCTTCTCCTTCTGGTAGACCAATTATATTTTTTTATTTGTATTTTTCATTATATTTGATAGCTACCATATGTTTTCTTCACTTCTTAAAAATCTTAGTTCTTTCTTCTCTTCTGAGTCATTTATGAATTTCTGTCCTTTAAATCACCAATTATTTCTTCAATCTGATCTGTTCTATTTCCGAAGCTCTTGAATGTATTCCTCATCTCATTTATTAAGTTCTTTAGCTCCAGAATTTCTCAGTTCTTTTTTAAAATTTCATTCTCTTTGGTAAGGAACTCTTGTTCCACAATTTTATTCCTGAGTTTATCAAATTGTTTCTGTGTTTTCTTGTAACTTGTTGAATCTCTTCATACCAGCTATTTTGAATTCTTTATCACCGAGTTCTCAATATTTTGTGCCTTTGGGTTTAGTTGCTGGAGAATTATAGTTTTCTTCTTGTGATACTATGTTACAGTGATTCTTCATGGTATTTGGTGATGTATGCTTCGGGTGTTGCCTTTGAAGCAGCACTTACCTCTCTTAATTGCTTACTTTGATCTTCACTGTTCGATACTGTCAATTAGATGGATTTTTATTTGTTCGTTTTCTAGAAAATGGTGCCATAGATCAAGTTTAACTGGTCTGGCTCTAGGCTTGCACTCTGGAAGCTCTGTAAAGAAAGCTGGTGTAGAAAAAGCTGAGAGTAGAGTGGGGAAAAGCTGAGAGTAGAGTGGGAAAAGCACCAGGAGCTTTGTGGGTGCCCATGTCAGTAGGGGGATCATTGGGTGGGGGTACTCCAAGAGGCCCATACATGGACCTACTGCTGAAATACTAAAGCAGACAGCAAGACTGTCTTGAATGCTCTTTGTTATTCTTGTCTGCCTCTTTCCCTTTTTTCTCTTTCCTGTGAATGTACCTCATCAGAAATTCCTGCCACTAGAGAGAAACTGGTTCCTCCAACTTATTCAGACAGGCAGTCAGTAATTCACTGCTTTCACTTTCCACTTACTCTGTGAAGGAGGTTGTCCTTGTTGTCACTGCAGCAAGAGCTCAGCATGTTACAATGTTACCTGGGGAGGAAGGCTGACTTCTTATACTCTTCCTTCTCTTCTGCCTCCAAATTCACCTCTATCCTACTCCAATGCCTGCCTGGTTCTCCCATCAGGTTGGCTGGACCTCCACAAATTCTCTATCTCCCTTGGAAGTTCATCTTGTTTTGCACGCTTCAATTTTACTTTTTCCCAGTTGTGGCAAGTGGGGGTGGGGCAGACTAGGTACTATCCACCTACTTTCTAAACACAGGTTGTTAGAAATCTCCTGGGCATTCTTGTATAATGTGCAGTGGCACTTGTCTTTGGTTGTGAATGACCAATTGGTGTTAATAAAAAGGGAGGGAAAAAAAAGAACAACTCACACAGTCATGATGCTCCATCGCTTCTTTTTAATTTTCTTTTTAATTTGAGTATAGTTGACATATAATGTTACATTACTTTCAGTTGTACATCATAGTGAGTCAACATCTCGGTGAGTTATGCTATACTCTGCATACAAGAGTAGTTAATACACACACACACACACACACACACACACACATCTTTTTTTTGTTTGTTTTTGCTGTGTCACTTCTATAGTTAATTCTTCTGCTATTTGCCACCATATATCATTTTACATTTTTACTTCCTTTCTTTCCCCAGTTTTAGGCATTGAGTTGTTATTTTCCTTCATTAATTTCCTCTTTATATTGGAACACATCTTCTAGTCATTTGCTAAAGAAGAAAAAATTAGAATTATTAAATTAAAAATTAAGTAGAAATAGAAATGAAAAGATTTGATGGAAAGACTGAAAGTTAAAGTTGAAGAAATCAATAAATATCAAGTGGCATATAATGGAAAATTACAAAGAAATGTAAAATATAAGAGAGATTCCAATATATGAATACTAAGAGTCCAAGAAAGAGAGAAAAGAGCAAATAGGGGAAACGACGTCATCAAAGACATAATCCAAGAATAATTTCCAGAACTGAATGACATGAGTTTCCAGATTGGAAGGGCTCACCAAAAATCCAAGACAATAAGTAAGAACATATCCACACCAGGGGACTTAATTATAACATTTTAGAGAATTAAAACAGATAAGAAACTTGAAGACAAATTTCCAAAAGGAATGCAACTTTTTATACAAATGATAAAAATCAGAATGACTTCAGATTTCTGATTTAGATCAGGGATTAGGAAACTATGGCCCATGGGCTTACTGTCTATGGCTACTTTTGTTTTACAATGACAGTTGAGTAGTTCTGACAAATTATGACTTGCAAAGAATAATGTTTACTATTTAATCCCATACTGAAAAAGTTAGCTAAAACCTTATGTAGAACAATACTAGAAGTTAGAAGGAATATACTGATGGTCTCAAATCCTGAAAGAGAAATAATTCCGATTTAGAATTATATAGTCAAATTATCAATGAAATTTGAGAGTAAAAGACATATTCAGGTATATAATTTCTCAACACATCATTAAATTCAATCCTTTTCCCCTTTGTTGCTTTTTAAAACTCTCTCTGTCCCATTTATCTTGTATAAATGTATTAATTTTCTTAATAAGTTTTGAATAAACCCTAAATAATTTGGAATGTATGAGCAGTGGCTTTCTCGTTGAAAGCACTGTTTCTTCATTGGAATCATGTAGAAAATGAACTCAATCAAGGGTATGGAGTCAATATGGCTACCTTCAAAATCTGGATTTGGAGGTAGAGACTGGTGATGCCACACATGTTATGAAAGGTTTATTAATCATGGAATGAGGCTTTTATTAATCATGGAATGAGGTCCAAAAATGGTTCAAGAAGGCAGGTAGAGGAGACTGGCCTGGGGTTGTGTGGTATGTAAGAAGTGGAGCTAGAGAAAGGATTTGTATAGAGGCTGGTTACTTACTTGTGTGGTTTGAACTTGGAAAGTTCCAGTCTCCAGTGCTAAAGAATAGCATGATAATCTTTCTTATCAGTTTACCCAAATTTGGAACAGAAAGGTAAATGGGAATAGTGGAACTTGAAAGCTGTCAGAAGTCAAACATCAAAATGGAGTCAGACTCTTTTTGAGAAGCTATTAAGTAATAACAGTAACTACACAACATCTTTGGAAGCTTTTTTTTTGTTTGTTTGTTTTTTGTTTTTTTGAAAGCTGATCCTGCCTTTTCTATTTCTGTCAGGCTTGTTCCCTCTGACAGGGCAAAATATTTATCTTTACTTATGTTAGAATACTCAGGAGTAAAAAATGGCAATAGTGTGATTGGTATGATAATGATTTGAAGCTATTATCTGGTAGACATCAAATTTAGCGTAAGGGAGGTTACCTATATTTTAAGTTGTTTTTAAAATATAGTTTGTAGTTCTAAAATTTTGTTTGCAAGGCAAACAGTTTCAGGTTCATTTGTGAGGGCTAATACTAATTGACTCTTTACAAGGTAAATTGTAGGCTCACAGAATATATACACAAATCTGTTTTCTAAATGTAATTGACACATTAAAAGCTCTTATATGTCCAGGGCACATGTCTCCTCACAGTGGAAAGCACATATTCAAGGATGGAGACCCTGACATCTTGTCACTGGAGTAGTATGGAGTAGGAGCTCATATATGGTTTATGTGATACCTTTCTGATGAATTTTTGAAAGAATCAAATTTCTAGGCAGTAGATAACCACATCGTTCATTTGCACAAAGTGGTAAGGCATTTCATATCTGTGACTGCAATAACTTGACAATTATGGTTCATGCTTTGTACTATTATAGTATATCTGTATGTAGTACTAAAGAATCCTTTTATACCTAACTTCGCATGGATGGATTGCCTTATGGTTTCCCCATTAACATTGTGTATGTAACACATATTTAAAAGTGGTAATAAGCAGAGTATATGGACATTTAAGTAATGTTTCTGTACAAAATTTGGGATGCTTTTATTGTATTGTATTGTATTGTATTGTATTGTATTGTATTGTATTTTTGAGAGGGATAGCATGAGTGAGTGTGAATGGTGGAGGGGCAGAGGGAGAGGTAGAGAGGGAATCTTAAGGAGGCTCCATGCCCAGCTGGAGCCTGATATGGGGCTTGATCTCACAACGCTGAGATCATGACCTGAGCCTAAATCAAGAATTGGAAACTTAACCAACTGAGCCACCCAGGCTCCCTGGCATGCTTTATTTTTCAAAATTTCTTCATTGAACCTATAAGTTGACATAGAAATTCTTTGTAATTACACAGATAAAAATAGTATCTTCATTTCTGTAGATAGCTAAGGTTGTTCTAAGTCTTTTTCTAATACTAGTTGTGTTAGGCTTGGTACATAAATGATTTGATCAGCTCTAAAAATAAACCTATAGCTAAACACAAGAAGATATTTTAGCTGATTAGAACAACTTGAATATATCACTAACAATCCTTAAGTAATTATATACTAATAATTAATAAGTAATTATATTACTAATAATTTAAAAATGTATAGTAAGAGCATGGATACAAAAGTCTTTAGAGTGTAATTAATTACAATTCCTATTTCACATAGATGCTCAAATGGTCACAGTTTGGCCAGTAGTTACCCTTTTAAGTTGGATCTTATGTTATTTAGCATCAACACAGAACCTCTGCAATACCCACACAGTAGTGTATCCTAGACTTATGCTCCAAAACTTCCTGTCCTCAGAAAAACTCTGCTTTCTTTCAATAGAGAAAATAATTTGAAAGATCAAATTCTGTTCACCATTGTCCATGTTAGACTCACAGAGCTGGGGCAACAATATTTTTAAGTTACACCATTAGTAAAACTAGAAATTGTACGTTAAAAAAATTACAAATATTATAGTTACATTTTCATTTTAGCTCTAATATTATTTTGCCTACTAAAAATATGTAACTTTTAAAAAAATTATAATTGAATCTCTTTTTCACTGGTGATTTGTTCCTCTATACAATGTTTTTTGTTGGAAATAATTTCTAAGAGAACTGAAATAATTATTCATTTATGAGTTAACAAAATAATATTAAAGTTGATGCAAAAGGATTCTATTTCTTGAGCTAACGATATAATTTATTGAGTAAATAACACTTACTATAGTCGTTTGATGACCATCCTTTGAATATATCTCAGTAATTATGTGCTGCTAATGTCATAGGAAATAATGTTTAATTCATTATTGTATAAAATACTTGTCATATTTTTATATTGATTTTTTTAAAAAGTTTATATGATGTGTAATAGTGTTTCAATGGAAAGTTTTTATTTTGTGGAGGCTTCTAATTGCTGGGATTTAGGAGATGTCTGTTTTTTTCTAGTCTACTCAGAGAAAGATGAAAGACATAAGCAGTTTATTTTTAAACCCATGTGGAAGGATTTTATTCATTCACATTCTGGTCCACCAGAAATGATATGATTTTAGTCACAAACATACTTAATTGAATACACCTAATTTATCTTAAACAGATTATTATAAGATACTATTATTGTTATTATATTCTACATACATTAAAAAGTTACCTTCTAGATGTTTAATTATAAATTTGGAGTACCATAGCCAATTTGTCCCAGGTTTAAGGATTAAGCAAAAATATAACTGTTCATATGTTGTTAAAATAAAGTTTGGATATATCTGATTTAACTTTTTGTCCTTTCTCATCTCTTCTACATTAGAAACCTTTAAAATAGTCTTTCCTCTTCAGTTACCAGCTTTTTCATTCTCTGTCATATATGATTTCATCATATAATTATCACATCGTATCATGATGCATGATTTTTTTCCTAACGTATTTTTAAAAATTTTGTTTGATTTTTTTTTGAGAGAGTGCACACATGTGTACACACAAACAAGCAGGGGAGAGGCAGAGGGAGAGGGAGAGGGTGAGAGAGAATCTTAAGTAGTTCCATATCAATACTCAAAATTCAATAAAATGCCACAAATATCATTTGACTTTTAAAGAAATTAATTTAAACAAACTACTAATTATTTAGATTACTACTTAATTTAGTTGTAGACACATCTTTAGTAATTTTAGTAATTATTAGTGATGATGACTACAAAACAAAATAAATCAAAACTACTTTGACATCAGAACACTTTCTTTCATTGACTCTTTTGTACAAATATCCAAATTCTTAGAAAAATGAGAATGTTTTTACTGTAATCTCTTTTGTAATCTGTAGTAATTCTTCTTTTTTAACGTTTATTTATTTATTTTGAGAGAAAGAGAGAGTATGCAAGCAGGGGAGGGGCAGAGAGAGAGAGAGGGAGAGAGAGAATCTCAAACAGGCTCCCTGCTGTCAGCACAGAGCTCCACCTAGGACTCGATGTCATGAACCACAAGATCATGACCTGAGCTGAAATCAAGAGTTCGATGCTCAACCGACTGAGCCACCTAGGCTCCCCATAATGATACTATTCTTAATTCAGTTTCTTAAAAGGACATTTTTAGATTGGGAGAATTATCTAAATTTTAAATTAAACTTCCTTGATTTTAACATAGAATTTCACCTATTTTAAATTTAAAATTAAAGTTAAAGATTTCTCAACTGGAAATTATTTCTAATTTGTAAGAATAAGTTTCAAAAGAATTACCCTTTAATTAAAGAAAGGTATCCTGGGACAGACCTTTTCTGGGCCTGAGCAGCCTTCAAACACTCCACAGTGTGTGCACAACTGGCTTTTTCATGACTACTGTTTACTATCGTGTTGTCCCCTTGAAAATCGGAGTTTTTCCACTTGCTTAATTTACAATTCAGAAGGGATACTTAATGTATTTAAACCAAATGAAATGTAAAATTCACAAGTCGATGATTTAAGGTAGGGCTCAATTTAAACCAAAACTAGATCTGAAATTCAAAAGCATTTAAAGTAGAGCCTGATTTAAGCTTAATCCAACAAAGAAAAACAAAGAAACTTTTAAATTACTTGCCTAAAAAACTATGCTTTTTATGGTTAAATGGGATGAAGGGAAAGGATCAACTGACCTTTTGTCCATGCATGAAACATTGACCTTTTTGTCACTACAGATTCTCCAGTTGATCTGAAGATTTATATGAGGAAGAAAAGAAATAAAAAGGATCAAAAAGAATAAAATTCATTAAGCTTTTGTCTCCACATAAAGTTTTCTGGTAATATCTGCCCAGACCCTTATTCTCTAGCCAACTGAGTATGGGTACACTTTCTTTACATCTTTTAATATAAACTTTGAATGACCTAGAAAATTAAGATTCATTATTTAGGTATTGAAATGTTTTTACTGAATTGTCCTCTAGTATTTAATTTTAGTTCTCAAGAGTTACAAATTTAGATTGATGTTCACAGCACATTAAGAGATCTACAACTTGTCAAGGCAAGATTGTGTATACCAAATTATACTAAGATATTTTCCCCCCAAATAAAGTAAAGCTTGATTAGATCTTGGCACTTAAATATGCAAAAATGCAAGACAGGGCCTTTCTCTTACATTATTGCAAATTGAATAAAAAACAGAGGATATCTTTCCTCTTGAAAATACATTCATTCTGAGACAGAATGGCTTTTACCAAGTGGCAATAAACTCAATTTCAATTAAACTTCAGTTCATAAGTTGATTCATATAAAAGAAAGAAAAAAAAATACCCACACTTGGAGGGGACATATTTTCCTGTCTATGTTGATCAGACCATATAGAAATGTGTTACATTTTCTTTCCAATAATTTTCAATACTTTTTAAATTTTTTCCTTTATTTTATCTTAGAGATAATTCTTACAAGTTCAGTAACAAAGAGGGAAGCACTCAGGACCACAGTGCTCAGTGGAAAATTGACAGGAATACTCAATTCTATTCTTAAAATTCCCATTGGAGACTTGGAACCTAAGCTAGGGGCTGAGGGTTTCACAATGGTTGCTGTCTTGCCAGTTTGCTATTTAAATGACATCAAAACTGGGGCACCTGTCTGCTGACAGCTCAGAACCTGGAGCCTGCTTCGGATTCTGTGTCTCCCTCTCTCTCTGCCCCTCCCTCGCTCATGCTCTGTCTCTCTCTGTCTCAAAAATAAATGTAAATATTAATACAAAATTGAAAAAACAAATGATAGCAAAACTTTGCTGGGGGCATAAATGAAATTCTGTGTTATGTCCATTTTTATAATTGTCAGGAGCTCTTTATGATTTGCTTAGTCTTTTGCAAAAGTGAGATTGATAATGGAAAACAGTCAACACAAAAATGCTCTTGTGGCTTTTTCTGACATTTTGAGGAACAAAAAATGTAAAGGGAAAAACAGATACATAATGTCATTCCCACTTAGGGTATAAATTTATCTGCACATATTTTATTAACTAACACTATCTCCTAAAATAGGATTGTTCTCACACCTAAGAAATTCTGTTAATGATGGAGGTTAGAAGATACATCAAGGATATAGCTGTCATAATAAAATTGGACTCAAGTGTCCTTGGAAAGATATCACAAATGGAAAAAGTCTGATTCATGAAATATAGAGCAGACTATGGTTAAATTTAGTCTTATTAGCACCTTGCTTTAACTTGATAAATCAGCAAATCAAGTTCTTATTTAGTGTCAGTGTCATTATCAAGGAAAGCAAATCTTTCCAACATACAACCTGCATGGGTCAAGTATCTTTCAGTCCAGGGAGACTACTTCCTCTTTGACAATAGCTTTTATATTTGTTGGGAAAATGGAGATTAACAAAGACACACAAATGTCTTCTTTTATGTTTTGACAATTTTATTCTGTAAAAATTATTATGAAATATTACACATAATAAAAATCAGAATAGCCAAGCAGAACAAAGGATCCCCATAAACCAGCCAAAGTTCTAAATATCACCAAAAAATTAAAGACACTTTTGTAATCACCCTAATCACATCTATTTTTGTCCCTCACACACAGGTATCTACTTTCCTATAGTCATAATTATCATGAATGTCTTCATAGTATTTTCATAGATGTTTGTGAATAACTCCAATTAAAATGTTAAAAATGAGGTCTGTTTCTTTATTGCATGTGTTTCTTGTATGTTGGTCTGCTTATTATTTTTTTGCTGAAGTGTTGGATCGTGCTTTGTATTTCAAATTTTGGGTGGATAAAGAAATATATGCTTTCTTGCCATACCTTAATATTCTTCAGCTTTATTCTATCTTTTGCTATAGTTAATTTGTTACTTAAATTCCATTGACTTTCTCTTACTTGGACTATTTATCTCATATTTGGATAATTATTTTTGTGAAAATTTTTGTTTTTATGGAACTTGTGGTTTACTTACATTAAAAATAAAGTATTCTTGACTTTGGTCAGATGGCTATTTTTATTCAACTTCTCACTTATTTGCATTCTTTGTGTCTTATAATACCTTGCCTTCAATCTCTTCATCTTCCCTATTTCAAACTGGGCAGGATATTCCCTGTGACTGCCCTTCTGTATTGGGTACACTGTTCCCATTTCCTCTTCCTTGGTTTATTTCTTCTAGAGCCTCAAAAAGCTTCCTAAGCAAAGGTGTGTCTGTAACTTGTTATAGATTCATGTTTTTTCCTCTTTTCTTCCTTCCTTCATTCCTTCCTGTATATATATTTTCCTTACATTCTAAACGTAGCTCAGGAAGAGGAGATAAAAGCATATGCTCATTGCAATCCTGGTCCAGAGGTCTCTTTAAATTTTTTTTTGAAAAAATTTTCAGACTCACAGAAAAGTTATAAAAATAGCACAAAGAGTTCTCAAATGCCCTTCACTTAGATTCCCCAAATGTTAACATTTTACCACATTTGCATTACTTTTTCTTTTGAAATATTTGAAAGAAAGTTGCAGACAAGATGTCCTTTTTTTTTCTCTAAAGACTTCATTGTGCTTTGTTTAAAAACAATGGCACTCTCTTATATTAGAACTTTACAATAATCAAAATTAGGAAATTAACCTTGAAACAATTCTTAAATTTATAGGTAAATAAAATTTGTTAAGTGTTCAACTAATGCCCTCTATTATAGAAAGAAGCTTTTTCCTTTATTCAATGTCTAATTCATGACCACACATTACATGTAATTATGATGTCTCTAGTTTACTTTGGAACACTTTATTAACTTCTCTTTATGTTTCATAACTGTGATGCATTTTTTTTAAGTTTATTTATTTTGAGAGAGACAGAGAGTGCCAGTGGGGGAGAGGCAGGAAGAGAGGAGAGAGAATCCCAGGCAGGCTCTGTGCTGCCAGTGCAGGGCCTGATGTGGAGCTTGAAGTCATAAAACCATGAGATTATGACCTGAGCCAAAACCAAGAGGTGGACGTTTAACTGATTGAGCCATCCAGGTGCCCCTGTGATATATTTTTAATATCAGAGGTCAGTTATTTGTACAATGTACCTCAATTTGGGCTTGTTGACTTTTTTCTCATGATTAGATTCAGATTATGCATTTTTGGTAGGAATACATTAGAAATGTTCTTCCATCCACCTCAGTGCACTATATAAGAATCCATATGATGTCATTTGTCCTATTAATGGTGATACTAATTTTGATCACATGGTTAAGATTGTGTTGAGTTGTTTTAAAATTTATAAGGGCTTTCACAGAAAGGATAATGAATAATGAATAAAGAGGGTCAGAAGATCAGATAAAGAGCCACTAACCGATCTTCCTGAAACACAGAAACAGGGGGCAAGTTGTAGGACCTTGCAAGGAAATTCAAGACGCCAAGTGTAGACAGTCACCAAGGTAGGAGTCTGAGAGAGAAACGTTGGGAGAGTTCTGTAGGATAATGTTGTGTCTATGTGCTTTATTGCCTCTGTGGATACACAGAAAAGTTCTAGTAGTGAGTCTGGGGTTGTTCTTATTCTGCAGCATGAGAACTCTGTGGGTAAAATTTTCTTCTTAATTCCGAAATAAAAGACAAGTCAATTGACAACAATACCATTTACACTTGTATTAAAAATATGAAATTCTTAGGGGTAAATTTAACAAAATATGTGTAAGACTTTGACAACTACAAATCAATGCTAAGATATATTAAAGAAGGCCTAAATAAATAGATATATACCATGCTGATAGATGAGGAAACCCAATAGTATTAAGATGTTGATTATCCCAAAGTCAATCTATAGTTAAGTGCAACCCAGATAAAAATCCCATCAGTCTTGGGTGCCTGGGTGGCTCAGTCTATTCCACATCTGACTCTTGATTTTGACTCAGGTCATGATCCCAGGGTTATGGGATCCAGCCCTGTATGGGGCTCTGTGCTGAGTGTGGAACCTGCTTAAGATTCTCTTTCCTTCTGCCCCTCTCCCCTGCTCATTCTCTCTCTCTCCAAAGTAAAATAAAAAATTAAAAAAAAAATCCCATCCATCTTTTTTTTTTCCCTATAGAAATTAGCTTTTTTAAAGATTATACAGAAACAAAAAAGGCACAGAATAACCAAAATAGCTTGATAAAAAAGAACAAAGGGAATTCAATTACCAGATTTCAAGATTTTTTTTAAAGCTACATTAATCAAGACAAGATTGTACATAAAGGATCAATGGAACAGAATGAAAATTACAAAAATGGACCAAATATATTGCCAGTTGCTTTTCAGTGAAGGTGTCCTGGTAAGTCAATGACAAAATGATAGTTTTTTTTTTTCCCACAAGAGGTGCTGGAAAAATTGAACATCTATGTGAAACAATATGATCACTTTATATTATGTATATACAAATTGATTTGAAATGGATCAAAGACCTATGTAACCAATAAAACTATAAAATTTTTAGAAGAAAACATAGGAGACAATCTTAGTGAATTTACAGTATATAAAAATTTCTAAGTAGGACATAAAAAACATGACTTATTTTAAAAATGATATATTCATTTCAACAAAAAAAGGATATTTCTAGAAAACATTATTCTTGTCCCTGAAAAGTTAAGTATTATTTTATGGATCTTTGGCACCTAACTCCAGTAAGGAAAAAAGTTAATCAATCCTGTAAATTTCTATTATTCAGTGTTTAAATGCTATTGTGGGGTGAATATTCTGAGTTGCAAATTATATCATGAGCATTACCATTTTGAGAAAAATAGCAACACATTTTTCAAACATAATTTCTGTGTAATTTGAAAGTCTGGGATATAAGATTTCACTCACCTCTTCAAGTTTATTTTCCCCAGTATGTGGCAGAAGGCACAGTAGATAATCTTAACTAGTATTTTGCATGATTGAATTAATAACTTAAAAACTTAGAAGGACTTGAGATAAATAATCAAGGAAATATAGTTGAATATATGGTATTTAAGTACAGAATACACAAGGGAGTTTATTTTTTAATTTTAAGTATATGTTTATAGTCAGATGGTAAGAAAATATATTCTTTATATTACTTACAAAAGCATGTTTGTTCTCCTTTGTCTTCTCATGGTAAATATACATGTATATATATGTGTGTGTATAAGATAAGATTAAAAAAAATTGTATATATATATTAAAATATATAATTTTAATTATTTTATATTTTATATTATTATAAAAATATATAATTTTAATTATATATATATATAATTTTTTTTAATCTTATACTTCTGAAAAATCAGAAGTCTGGGTACAGCATAGCTCAACTGAATCCTCTGCTTAAAGTTTCTCAAAAATAAAATCAAGTTGTTGGCAGACCTGTATTCCTTTCTGGAAGCTCTGGATATGAATTTTCCTTCACACATTTTTAAAATGATTAACTATAGCTCCTTTGTATTTCTCAGTGGGTTAAATGAAAATACAATAATTAAACATGAAATAAGGTAACAGGGATATATGCATATCTAGAATATAAAATAAATGAATTCAACAAATGTTAAAAAATAAAATAGTGTCATGTGTTTAAAACTATGACAAATGATTTTCTGAGGTTTTAACCACATAACAAGTTGATAAAAGACAGTGCTTGTTCTTTAAGAATTATAAATAGCATATGTTTCCCTACTATTTTTAATTTTTCACATTTGGCATTTGCTTTTGTCTGACATTTAAGAAATTTGAATGTGAGAAAAACAACAGCCTTTTAGTGTTTTAGAAAAGGTCAATTAATCTAATTTGATATCTATAAATGACATCTTTCACTTTCAATAATAGGTTTTTGAGATCGGCTTGTTTATTGAGAAGTAAATGAGAGACCTGTTTTAGAAAACACCATCATAGGCAGTCGGATGATTCTCTTATTTCCCTTTGAATTAACAAAATAAGGAATAGATAATATCCCTAAGCCTGGAGGGTCTCCCTTTCATTTTGAGTTGTTTGGTTCAGTTTTCGTGGGGAGCACGCAAAAGGCCAGATGAGTTCCATTGGACAGCCAGGAGGGCCTTCTGCAGAGATTGTGAAAGAAAAGCCCGGCATGTTGCCCTGAGGAGGGACAAAGGATCTTGGCAAAAGCTTCCCATCAATTTCAAAAACATGTCCAAGCCCTCTGCTGAGTTCTGGAATGCATTATTTAAAGGTTTTATGCTCAGGTAGCTCATAATCTAGCAGAAAGACAGACATGCCAACTTAATTATAATTTAATATGGCAGGGAATATAATAAATCTAGCCAGATATGTACTTGAGATGCAAAAGATACCATTCACTTAGCTTTAGAACCAAAATGTAAGCATGATTAGCTTAGGCCTATCAATTTGTTTCAGACATAGCCTTTATGTAAACAGACTTACAGGTGAAGTATAATGGAGTGAAGAGGAAATCTACTCATTTGCTCTCAATCAATAGTTTTCTATCTGACTTAGGACAAAATCCAAAATCCTTCCCATGTCTTTCGAAGCAAACATGATCTGATCCCTGGTTATGGGTCCAGCTTCACCTTTCTCCACCCTTCCTGTGCTTACTGTGTTTTGTCCACGTCTCTCCTCAGAATGACTTCTCGTTTTCCATGTTATACTTTTCTTCAGAGCACTTAGCATAGTATGTCGTAGACTCTGGGTCTAGAGTTCTCTCTTGTCTAGCAAGAGAGTGGGACACAGGATTAGAAGTGAGAGATGGCTAATGTCTGGGAAAAGACAAGAGCCATGAATAAGGGTCCTTGCCCTATTTTTATTAGAATCAGAAGGCTTACAAACATGGTGGTGGACGTGCACAAAGAGACAATAAATCTGCGAACATTAACTCATGGACGTGAGGGAAAGGGGGTCTTGAAGATATTTGGGGTTTAGGGAATTGGGTTAATACAAAACAAAATCCTGACTCCGAGTAGCCAGGTAGAAGGTTGTTTACAAAGAACATGAGACACCACCTCTGTTTCTCTCAGCTAGCCTAGGGGATGAGACAGAAAGGACGAGAGCTCAGGGTTACCAAGGCACCTTTCCTTGGTTAATCATCTCCTGCTCTGGGCTGCTTCACCCACAGTGCAGTGCAGCAGTCTATAGCCCTATTTACCTGTTTACCTAACTTGGTCCTTCCCTCCTGTGAAAGCAGCTTTCTGCTGTAGTACTAAATTGGGGGGGTGCTTCTGCCCTGAATACCTAATCTTGGTTATTTCATATACCTATGTCCTATATTGGGGCCTTTGGCCCTCCCTCTCTATACTGGGGCTTCTGCCATGCCTTCTCTATACTTATTTACCTAATCTTGTTTACCCAAACTTGGGTGTGAGCATCTTATGGCTTTGCACTTCTTTATGCCTTGTTAACCCGCTGGCGTGAACCCAGGAAATTTATAAGCTTATTCTCCACAATAGTAGATATATATTTGTGCATGTGTTTGTTTATTACTGACTTCTCCTCTTAAACACAAATTCCTAAGAGCAAGAACTTTTTCTGTTTTATTTAATACTGTGTCTCCAGCATTTGAAACAGAGTCTTCATTTTAGTAGAAATGTGTCAAATGTTGAATTAAGTAATTACTGAGATATACCAACTGGTTATCTTTCCTCACTGTTAATCATTAGGAACTTAGAGCTCCTCAGAAGAGAGCCAGGAAGACTCTGATATATCTCTCTATTTTATGCCCCAGATATCTCTTATCTGAGATAGTGATTTAATAGCAGTCTTACAAATGTACAATTCTCTGTCTCATTTCTAACAGGTCCTGCTTTGCTTGGGCTTAATTTCTGGTAACTTATTGCACTTTGTTCTCATAATAAAGTATTCATCATCATCTTATTGTCAAATCTTCCTATAAATTTAGGTCAAAAAAAAAAACCCCTCTCAAATACTAATTAAAATATAAATTGACGTGAGTGCAAAAGCATGTGGCAAGTGAGAATGCTCAAGCCCAAGAAGGCAACTTATCTCAATTAAGGGCAAAAAAGAAAAAGAATAAAAAACACCTGAAGAATACTGCCCAATTAAGAACTAATTGGAAATGAATAGTGCACAAAAAGCGTGTGGAGAAAAGAAGTCAAATTGTACCCAAAGTACTATGTTAAAGTGAAGATCCTGAACTGACCATAAAAGCTGACTGCAAAATGTTAAATTATTTGCCAATGTCAACAAACTGTAACTGAATTATGCAAAATGACATCCCATTAAAAGCCCAGTTAATACTCCTTGAATCAGTGGCAATAATTTCCCTTCTATTTTTGTGTAAAATAATTAGCAGTGATTATAAAATCTATAACAAGCTTCAGAATAAGGTTGGCTAAAAATGATTTCTCCTTATTTTAAAGTGATATGGGGAGGGTTCATCAACCTAGATGGTTTCATCATACAGGGGACACAGTAAACTGACATGTATTAAAACACTCTTTGGGGGCACCTGGGTGGCTTAGTCAGTTAAGTACCTGACTCTTGATTTCAGCTCAGGTCATGATCCCACAATCATGGGATCAAGCCCCATGTCGGGCTCTGGGCTGAGCGTAGAAGAGCCTGCTTGGAATTCTCTCTCCTTCTCTCTGTCCCTTCCCCACTTGTGCTCTCTCTCTCCTCTCAAATAAATAATCATTAAAAAAACCCACTCTTTTATAGTTCTACTAGGTTGATAATGGCATTTAAAAGAACCAACTTCAAAGTTTAGGGCTTAGAGCACACCTAGACATATCTCCTACCTTTATAGATATGGTACAATGACTATAAAAGTAGGTTACTTTTGAAATTTGATGAGAAATTATACACTAAAAGCTACTGATAAGTTGCACAATGTTTAAAGAAACAAACTAGAACTTTACTGTAATAAAAAGTTAATGTTCACCAAGAGTTTTAACTGTCAGTATACCAGCTCATGACCTATGCTGGCATCCCTGAGCCAATATAGTATAAAGAGTATGATTTGGAGTTAGACAAACCTGAGATCAAATGATCAAATCCTCTTTCTAGCATTTAATGTCAGGGTCTCCCCTTTGGCTAGTAAAATATGTTTTTTCGAAGCTTAGTTTTCTTGTATGTAAAACAGGTGGAGATAATGTGTGTGTGTGGGGGGGTGGTCTGAAATTTTTTCCCCAGTATAGGATGTGGCGAGTGCCTGGCAATGAGCACACTCTCAATTAAAGTTAGCCAATATCACCACCATAATAATATGTCAAATATTCTGAAGGAAACCAAAAAGATACTAGAGTTCCCTTCTACTTAGCTAGTTTTCATGTTCCCCTGTGTTTAAAGATAAAAAGGAAACAAAAGTATCACTGGTTCTCATTAGGAGAGGTATTCTTTATTTCATTGCTTTTCAGGTGTTTTTGAAAAATCATCTTTATTGAGATATAGTTACATACAATACAATTCCCTCATTTTGAGTATATATTTGATGTGTTTTAACAAGTTTATGTATTTCTGTGTAGCTCATTACTGTAACCAAAATACAGCCTACGTCTGTAACATAAAAAGTACCCGTGTGTATTCCATCCCCATCAATCTTTCCCCATCACCCTAGCTCCAAGAACCAGGCAACCACTGATATACTTTGTTTACTTTACTTGATTCATGTTTTTCTAAAATTTTATATAAATTAAATCATACAATATGTATTCCTTTATGTTTGGCTTCTTCCAGTTAGCGTGATGTTTTTGAGATCTAGCCATGTTGTCTAGGTGCTAATAGCTTATTATTTTGTTATTGCTGAACACTATCTCGTGGAATGGTCATGACACTTGTTGTTTATCTATTTACTTGTTAGTGGACATTTAAGATGTTACCGAGGATAAAGCTTATAGGGACATTCACATAGGAGACTTTGTATGTATATGTTTTCATTTGTCTTGAGGAAATACCTGGGGGTAGGATTACTGGGTCATAAAGTAAATATGTGCTCAATCTTGTTAGAATTTCCCAAACTCTTTTCCAAAGAGACTGCCATTTTGTCTCTCAATAGCAATGTGGGAGTGTTCCAGTTGTCCCACATTCTTGTCAACACTTAGTACAGTGCCTTTAATTTTGGACATTTTGTTGGGTTGGTACATATATGATAGAATTTCATTGTACTTTTACTTTGAATTGCCCTGATAACTAATGATACCAAGAATCCTTTTATGTGTTTGACCTTTAATTAAGTTTTGGTGAAGTGCCTTTAAATATTTTTATCTTTTTAAACTGAATTGTTTCTTTTTTTATTATTGAGTTATAAGAATTATTTATCATTTCTGAATACAAGTTATCATATATGTATCTTTCAAATATTTTTTCCAATCTTTGCTTGCCTTTTTAATTTCTCATGAGTATATTTTAGAGGCAAAAATCTCTAATTTTGACCAGGTCTAATTTATTAATTACTTATGTCATGATTTTGTGTGTGTGTGTGTGTGTGTGTGTGTGTGTCTTTTATGAGAGAACAACCCAGAGTCACAAACATTATCTACTGCTTTCTCTTAGAAATTTATGCCTTTAGTTGTTTTCATTTAGATCTATGATCAATTTCAATTTCAAAGAAATTTCAAAATAATATCGTGAAGTAAGTGTCAAGATTTATTTTTTTCTACATATGGATATACAAACATTCTAAGACCATTTGTTTAAATAATATCACTTCCCCATTGAATTGTCTTCGCATCTTTGTCAAAAATCATTTGACTATATATATGTGAGTATGTTTATGAACACTTTATTGCAGCTATTGGCAAACTTATTCTGTAAAAGGACAGATAGTAAGAATGTTAGACTTTTCAGACCATTCAGTCTCTGTTACGATTACTTAACTCTGCCACATAGATAATATGTAAACAAATGGACTTCGCTGTGTTCCAATAAAATTTCATTTATAAAAAAGGCAGCATGCCACATTCAGCCCATGATCCACGGTTTGCTGATCCCTGTGTTGTCTTTTGTTGATCTGTATGTCTATCCTTATATCAATACCACACGGTATTAATCACTGTAGCTTTATTATAAACCCTGTAACCAGGCCATGTTTGTTATTCAAGATTTTTTTTAGTTTTTATGAACTTGCTAAATCTTATTATTAGTTATATGAGCTTTTTTTTGTAGATTTTTAGGATTTCTGTAAAGGTGATCATGTCATTTGTAAATAACACATTTTTATTTCCTCCTTTCCACTGTCTATAACTTACAGTTCTTTTTCTTACCTTATTCCACTATCTAGAACTCCCAGCAAGTTGAATTGAAGGGGTAAGAACTAGCCTTTCTTGTTTGTAATTCCAGGGGGAAAAATCCTGTCTTTACCATTAGCATTTGGTGTTACTGATGGGTTTTTTTTTTAATTTATTTTTTAATATATGAAATTTACTGTCAAATTGGTTTCCATACAACACCCAGTGCTCATCCCAAAAGGTGCCCTCCTCAATACCCATCACCCACCTTGCCCTCCCTCCCACCCCCCTTCAACCCTACTGATGGATTTTTGTAGATGGCTGTTTTCAGGTTGAGGAAGTTTCCTTCATTTCCCTGTTTTCTGAGAGTATATTACAAGTGGGTTCTGAATTTTGTTAAGTGCTTTTTCAGCATCTATTGAAATAATAAAATTGATTTTCCCTTCAGACTATTAACATGATGAATTATATTGACTGATTCAAATTCCTAGAGTACTATCAAGCAATGAATGAAAATTCTATCAACATTTGTCTAAGTTGTTTAAAAAAATGTTAGAAAAAAATGTTCTGGCCTAATTTCTAAAGAATTTCTGTGGCTAAACAGTCAGATGAGCACATTTTTATTACTAATCCCTTAATTAACATTGTATTCTACATAGATTCAATTTAGAGAATCCCTAGTTATAGAATAGGCTCCTAAAACTGGAATCAACTATATATATATTTATTTTAACCATAAGTTTTAATAGTCTGTGATTGTTGACTCGCTTCAGATGTAGTTCATGTTTCTAAATCCTGTGGAGTTATGTATTTCTGAATTTAAATAGTAGATTCAAAATAAACAATGATAGTATAGTTATTGTAAAGTCAAGGGAATGAAACTTGAGTCAATTAAATGCCCTCATTCTTCATGATTCTCTATTGTTCTTTAGTGCAACTTTTTTGGGGACATTGGAAAAAATTTATTCATTCTCCAGAATCTTACTTTATCAGTGGAAAATGCTGCAGAAATCAGGTTTGTATAAAAGTGAAAAGATTTTCCTGATACAATGAAGTCATTACAGAGTAATGGCCCCAAGATAAATATGGACATCATATTTTACAGACATCAATACAAACATTCTTTATAATTATTTAAGTGACAAAAATCATTTTTAAAAGTTATTAATCTGAAAATCTTCTCATTTTCTTCTATTTTGAAAGGAAATTTACTAATTATAGAATCTAGGTTGACAATATTTTTCTTTCAGTAATATAAAGAAATTGTGTCATTTTCTCCTGGCCTCCATTGTTTCTGTTGAGATGTCCCCTGTCATTTTTGTATCTGTGTTGTAGTGTGTAACAATGTAATATATCTTTTGTTTTCTGATTGATTTAAAAATTTTCTCTTTATCTTTGGAGTTCATCATTTTGACTATGATGGTCCTAGGTTAATTTATTTCTTCTGCTTAATATTTTACTGAATTTTGATGTATGGTTTGATGTATTTCATCAATTTTGGAAAATCCTTGGCCATTATGTTTTCAAAAGTTTCTTTTGTCTTATTTTTAAACTCTTCTCTTTTTGACTCCAATTATACACTTGATAGTTTATTTGATATTTTCCCACAGATATTGTATATTTTATTATCTTCTTTTTCCTAGTATTCTTTGCTCATTGTATTTCAGCATGGATAACTTCTACTAACCCAGTGTAAATTAACTGATCTTTTTTTCTGTAATGTGCCAAACTGCTGATAAACTTATTGAAATATTTCTTCATCTCTGATATTATATTTTTTAATTTTGCCATTTCCATTGGGCTTTATTACATTGTTTCCATTTCTCTTTGAGAATTTACATTTATTCATTCATACTGTCCACATCTACAATAGATTCTTTAACATATTTATCATTGCAGTTTTAAAGACTCAGTCTGGTGCTATAATTCTCTTGTTGATTTGTTGTATTTTCTTGCTTGGTATGACTCATAATATTTTATTCTCCACCATATATTAAAGATCAGTGGAGACTGAAGTAAATGATATTTATGCTCAGAAGTGAGCATTCCCCTTTTGTCAAGAGTATTAGTGTGGGGAGTTGAGTTAAATTTGTAGCCAAGATGGGGCTGGATTTTCTGGTCACTTTAGATAGATTGTTCACCACTGGATTCAAATAATACGAAGTTAGGATGAGGACCTTCTCTGTGTGGGACTAGAGTGCCTGAGGGTTTTATTGCCTACTGCTTTATCCTAAGACTTCTACAGACATAAGGTCTGTTTCATAGATGGTGTATCTCTCAGCTCATCTGCCTCTCTCTCAGCCAGATGTTTCCTCTCCCTAGTATTGAGTGGGGTTGCTGAAAGATTTTCTCTAATATTTTCCCTGTCCTCAGCTTATAGCAAATTTAAGTTTAAATGCATGTTTCTTTGGATTTTCAGATCTCAAATGGGTTTGAAAAATGAATTTGTAGTTACTCAGCTTGTTCTTGTTTGAGTAGTGACAGTTTTTTTTTCTGCTTTTCATTGCTGAAAATAGACATGGAAATCACAATGTAACTTTTGATGAAAAGAGCACTTTGATTTAAAATTTTTTTTTTAACATTTTTATTTATTTTTGAGACAGAGAGAGACAGAGCATGAACGGGGGAGGGCCAGAGAGAGAGGGAGACACAGAATCGGAAGCAGGCTCCAGGCTCTGAGCTGTCAGCACAGAGCCTGATGCGGGGCTCGAACTCACGGACGGTGAGATCGTGACCCGAGCGAAGTCGGACGCTCAACTGACTGAGCCACCCAGGTGCCCCAAGAGCACTTTGATTTTAGAGTGGTTCATTTATCAAATTTTTCTTTATAGTTAGGTTATTAGTGTTTTTTGAGAAATCTTTGCCCATTCCAAGGACACAAAGATATTCACCCCTCTTTTCTTCTGAGAGTTTCATTGTTTCTTAAAAATTACTTTAATGAAACTTTAATTTTACTTGAGGTTTGAGGACGATATATCAGCTTGAGGGATGTATATTTTGTGTTTCATTGAGGGTGGTCCTTACCCTTATATATGTTTTTCTTTTCTTATTTTCATTGGGCTTGAGAAAAAGGACAAATAATGCTTTCATTTTGCTGTTTTTAATAAGAGTCTCTTTTATTGCTAAATATTTTTAGATTATAATAATTCTCTAACATCCTTGGAATTACATGAATTCATCTGAACTAATTAAGAGTTTGACAGCACTATTCCAATTTTTAGCAACATAAAAGGAATTTAAAGTGGATTACTTAATCCCAGTATAAATGTCATCAGAAATGAATAGGGTAAAGTTTTGAAAACCTAATATGTCTATATGTATGGCTCAAGGGATTTTATTGATTTTACTTCTCTAATCAGTCAAATTCCAATTACACGGTCCGGCCTAGATTCATATGAAGCAATCCATCTGATTTTTGTATTACTTGCCAAATCTGCTTATTAGAAGAAAAGTAGGTCATTAGGCTATTTAAAATAAAAAAGATTTTAGCCTTAATTTAAGACTAATATCTTTTAATTTATGGGTTTATTTAAAGCTATGTTTATAGGAGATTAATGTTTTAGAGGGAAAATCTCTGTGGTAATTCATGCTAATCTTTTTTTTTATCATCTGGAAGAAATAATCCTTATAGGTGACATATATTATACATGGTTTTTATACTGTTTAAAGGTGATTTATTTAAATTTTCTTTTCTGTAAATACAAAAGGAAAATTGTAGGAAGATCTACATCCTTATTATCACAAAATAATTCTAAAATCTTTAAAAGTCATTTATCTTCCTTGTTCTCTTGTTCTTTTAACAATGACAATATAATATATACATATAATATATAAAATTATATATAATATATAATATAGCTGAAGTCACACAGTTTTGTTTTTAATTTTTTAATGTTTTCACTCATTTTTGAGAGAGAGGAGACAGACAGAGACAGAGACAGAGACAGAGACAGAGACAGAGTGTGAGAGGGGGAAGGGCAGAGAGAAAGGGAGACACAGAATTCGAAGCAGGGTCCAGGCTCCGAGCTGTCAGCATAGAACCTGATGTGGGGCTCAAACTCACAAACTGTGAGATCATGACCTCAGCTGAAGCTGGACACTTAAACAACTGAGCCACACAGGTGCCCCAAAGTCACATAGTTTTGTTTTTATGGAAAACATATTGTGTTGCAAAGACCAGGGAATATAGGCCAGTCTGCTTTTGCATTAGCAAGTTTAATGTAGCATTTTTATATTAAAAAGAAATATGTTTTTCTCTTTACAGAGATATAAGTATCTGTCATAGGAGTATATTAGGATTCCATCATCTAGATTGTTTATCAGTGAGAAATACTTGTTCTTTCAACTAATATTTATTTAATATACCATTTTTCCTAAGCTCTCTCAGAGATATAAAAACACATGACAAGGTATCATATTGATGAAAAAACAACCAAACAAACCCAACATGCAATGCCCACTAGCTCAGTCAGTAGAGCTTGAGACTCAAAATAAACCATGCATTTTTTATGAAGAATTAAAAAAACTGAATCTAACTCTTAGTGCTTTCAGAGTTCTAAGGGGACAAGATCTGTTAAGATTAGAATTTGGACATTGGTTATTAATCATGAATTCCCTAATTATTTTCATAAACTTTTATAGTTGCTGAGTAGTTGGAAGTAGTTGGAAGTGAAATGACACAGTAGACAGCTTTGACAGATGGTCCTCCGTCATGCCCACTTCCTATAGCCACACCCTTCTGCGGAGTGTGAGCCGGGACTAGTGGCTTGCAACTAACATAAGACAAAGTAATGAAATTTTACCAGTTTATTTAGATTACAAAAGACTGACTTTGATCTTGCTGACATTGTCTATTTTTTCTCAGCTTGTGCAGTTGAATTAAAAACAAACAACTGCCATTTTAGAGATGCTCATGGTGTCAAAGAACTGAGTGGCATCTGACCAACAAACACTGAAGAGGTTAAGCTGTCAAATCAACAGCCCTGTGAGGAACTGGATACTGTGAACAACCACAGAGAGACCCTGGATGTGAAACCTTACCGGCTTGAGCCTCAAGAGGAGATACAGCTCCAGTAACCCTTAATTGCAGCCTGTAAGATAACCTGAAGCAGTGGACCCAGATAAGCCATGTCTGAATTCTGGAACTTCAGAAACTAACAAGACAATGAATGTTCTTTCAAGCCACCAGGTTTTGGGGTGATAGTTCCTTGTGCAGTGATAGACAACTAACAGAGATAGAAAGAGTTGATATAGAAGAATGGGCATAAATAGGAATGATCAGGGTGAGGAAGAATATTTTAGATCAACAAACAGCACGAACAAAGACAATGAAGTGGTAGTTATCTCTGGGCTAAAGTAGAGAAGGAATACCATGGAATACTGAGGAACACACGCAGGTATAAGTTGTAACAATCTTGCAAACTAGGACCGGGAAGACACATTCGTAATAATATAGGTAGAAATAATAGCTAACGTTTAATTGTGGTTAATGTAGCTAATGTTTAATTTTATTAATATATGTACGACACAATTTGCTATGCATTTTATGAGCATTATTTCATTTGATCCTCACAATTATTCTGTGAGAAAGAGATACTTCTTATTTTGCTTACAGATGTGCAAACTGGGGCTCGGCTTATTTATTATGAGCAGTATTCATGTGGAAAGATCATAAGCATATTGTTTTTTCTACTAGTGTAGTAGAACAAATATCTTGGTTCTATATGTATTCAACTGTTCTATAGATATTTTTCAAATATGTTGATAGAGTTTCATAATCACATAAATATTATTTTGTTACAAAGAACTGTTCAAATGATTAATGCTTTAGGGGAACCTGAGTGGCTTAGTCAGTTGAGCGTCTGACTCTTGATTTTGGCTCAGGTCATGATCCCAGGGTCATGGGATCGAGCCCTGGGTCAGGCTCTGTGCTCAAATGTGGAGCCTGCTTAAGATTCTCCCTCTCTGTCTCTCTGTTTTTCTCCCTCTCCCTCTCCCACTCTCTCCCACTCAAACGTGCTTTCTCTCTAAAAAAAAAATAAAAATAAAATAAAATAATGCTTTAATGATTAGGGCACAAGAACTTATACAGATTTTAAGCTGAAACTGAATTCAGTTGGCTCAATAGAAACTAAGCAATTTCTCACACTGGTTTTCCATCAAGATGTTTTTTCTATTTCTATATATGTAACTCTAGGGATAAGTCATGATTTTAAGAAGAATAATATATGGGAAACCTCTTATTCATTGTTTATGAGTGGGTCTTTATCTTTCATTTGATCATAGTGATTCACTGACTATTAAAAATTAGTGTTTTTTTTTAAATTTGGTAGAAACAGGTGTTAAAAATCAAATGCGCATGAAGAAAATATAAGAGAGAAGAGCTGAATGTGTCTCTACTCTGCCAACTTGAGAATTCCAGTCACAATGAGGACAAAGCTGACTTGTGAGAGAGTTGCAGAGATAAAGTTTTATCTGCAAAATGTAAGTTCAGGGTCCAAGATTAGAGATGTGGAACTCTTCTAAGTGATATAGTAAAAATCTGGAGATTAACTCAAATAGCAAGATAAAACCAATTGTGATTGTTTTGAATAAAAAACTGGGAATTCAAAAGTGAAGTTGTTATTTATTTATTTATTTATTTATTTATATTTAAGCATATAATAAATCTGCTTTGAAATTATGGCAAAAGGAGGGTATAGAAGAAGGTATTTTAAAAAAATCAAATGCTAACAGGGGAGAACCTCTGTTGAAGTTCTAGAACAAATCCTTACTATCATCTCATTATCAATTCATATATAATAGTAACTCGATTAAAGAAAGTTGCTCAGGGGCGCCCGGGTGGCTCAGTCGGCTAAGCGTCCGACTTCAGCTCAGGTCACGATCTCACAGTTCGTGGGTTCGAGCCCCGCGTCGGGCTCTGTGCTGACAGCTCAGAGCCTGGAGCCTGTTTCAGATTCTGTGTCTCCCTCTCTCTCTGACCCTCCCCCGTTCATGCTCTATCTCTCTCTGTCTCAAAAATAAATAAACGTTAAAAAAAAATTTTTTTTTAAATTAAAAAAAAAAAAAAAAAGAAAGTTGCTCAGCATTTCAGAAATGTAAAAATCCTATCTAGTTACTGTATAAGCTGGAGTTACCTTATTGAGTATTAAGTAAGTGGTAGGGACATTAAAAGGAAAGTAGAAATGAATTTTTTTATTGTAGAGCTACTGGAAGATAATCTCTTAAGGCTATGAAGATACTGAGAAATTTATCATTTTACTGGGAGGCATGGCGAATTTATTTTTTCTTTGTTATGGAGATACACTTGTATGAGCAAAAAGAAGCTATGGAAAAAATATTGTTTTTATAGAAACTGTCAACATTTTAATCAGCCTTCTCCAACATGGATATTGTATTTATTTCTTGACTGACTCTCATTACTTTTGTATTCATTTAACTAATCAGTGAAGTGAAATTAAAGAGAGATATTTAAACCTTTCTTCACATGTAAAGAAAACTGAAAGTAGCATAAATATTACATAAAATCGTGCAGTTTGGAATAAATAAATAAGTTCCAATTCTAAAAAAATGACAGAGCGGCCCTGATTGTTCTCTGCCATATGAAAAAATAAAACTACTGCTCCTGAAAGGTGATTTATCTTGTGCAAGGCCCATACAAGTCTGGGGGAACTTTATTTTTGCCCATTTCTGATATGCTTCCTGAAACACTTTTGAACTTTGATGGCTAACTTTTATTAGTGTCGATGTGTTCCGTTGGTATTCTCTGAGAAATTTATGTCTACATATACATGCAGCACAGCGTGATGAGGCTTGTACGGAACAGGGGAGAGTGCTCTTTTAGGTTGTGACTATGGGTGTATCCTCCCAATGACTATGATTTTTCTCTGGCCATAAGCATTTAATGCTAGGTGGTTTCCTAAGGCCACTGTGGAAGAATTTCTAACACTGTGGCACATGGAGAGAGAGAAGAACAAGTCGTTGAGTTGAAGCTTGTTTTTTCTAGGGGCCTCAATTTGTATGTACCATATCTGGCCCCTTAGGCAAGATAAAGTTTGTAGTATGAAAAATATTAATTTTAACTGCGAGTCAGACCCAGCCCAGCATCCAACAAGAGGAGTCCTTCTGCTGCAGCCACTCTAGCCCTTCTCCTCCCAGCCTGGTTCTAAAGGTGGGGTAGGTACCTTATTGTTTTACATTCCTGCTTCTAGACCACTCTCTCCCTCCTCCCTGAAACTCTCAGCATTGGATTTCTTGTCCTTGAAATTTATCATCCACCATCCCTAACTGTGGCTGTCATTTGCTGGTCCCAGAGTCATTCTCTCTCATTTCCTTACACTTTAATTCCTGGATCACTGTCCTCTCCAATACAATTTCCGTGTTAATTCTGGGAATACCTGGAAATACATGTGGATGATCTTTCAAAAAATCTGGCCTCTTAGTTACTTCAGTGCCTCTTCACTTATTTTTGTTCTTGTCTTATCTTCTGAAGTCATGCACTCCCACGGCCATGTATCATGGACCTTGTCGTTGCCAAGGACTGCATTCCCTCCACTGTCTAAATTTTATCCAGCCCCATCTCACCTCCACTGCCTGAGTTTAAAAGTAACTCCCACAATTATTCTGGCTCTGGCAGTCCTTTTTCTCCACCAAGATCTCAATCCTTTGACCACACAGCTTTCTGTTGCTCTGTAAGCCTGTCATGTTGTCTCTTCTCAGTGAACATAAATTCCTTAGTAATCTATCTAAATTAGTTCTTTTCATTCACCCCCGAAGTCCATTGTTTCATCACACTCCATTGGCAAAATCATAGCCCTGTCACCTTTGTACCAGCACTCATGCCGCAGGTGGTGGCTGCTGAAGACCGCACAGACATGTTGGGTATGCCGTGCTGAGACCCAATGGAACTTTCTGCTACCTGACAGTCTCCCTAGGACATGCATTTGTCCCCTCTCCGAGACAGATATTGCATCCCTTCTTGCTCCTCAAACTCTTGGCTTTCCTTCCCCGTATTTTCTTTCAGCCAATTACTTCATTCCCTATTTCACTGAGATTAAAGCAACCAGATGTTAAAGATGCTCCGCAGATTGCCACCATCACATCTGTCACCGAATAGCATCTGCAACCACACACTCTATCTTCACAACTGTGATTACAATGAATGGTTTTCTTCCCATTTAAGACCCGACTTTTCAAACTGTGGCTTTCCCCCTCCCCCTCTTTTCGCTCACTTCCTGTTGTTGCTCAACTATCACTTTTGAAATGATGTCTACAGTGGAAGTCCTCTCTAAAATTGCAAAATGCCTTCCCATTCTGATAACTGATCTTCTTACTCGCTCTATGTATTTCCATAGTACTTACCACCTTCTACACGCTATGTGATGTACTCATTTATGGTAGTTATTTTTTATTTCCTGTTCCCCTGCTGGAAACTAAGCTCCCGTGAGGGCAGGGATGTTTATGTTTCAGTCATTGTTGTTTCCTAAATGTTTAGGACTGTGCCTGGATATAGTAGGCACTAAATATTTTCCCCTGAATCTATAAATTATTGCTCAAAAGAATGTAAGTAATTCAAGCTGGGAATTGTTGCTGTACTGAAACACATGCGGCATTTCATGAATTTCTTAAAAGAAAATCCTTCCTATCTTGCAATTTTTTCACCTAGTTTGGAAAATTTGTAAAAATTAGATTTCATGTTTATTTATTACAAATAAAAACATAATTTACACTTAAAAACTTATTTGGACTAAGGATCTCTGCTATGATACATCTAAAGGATCCTTCAAGAGCACCCATACTTGAAAGCACCTTTCTTTCTCTCCTGTACCCTCACTCCCTCCGCACTTTCTTTTAGGAGAGAAGAACTGACCTTGAAGGGTACATATATTTTCCTATAGATAAAAACTGTATAGAGATGATCATATTCTTTGAATGAGCAATGCCTCCTAGATTGTATTTTTATTATTGTTATTTTTTTTTAAAGATTTATTTTATTTTTACAGAGAGAGCACGTGAGTGGGGGAGAGGGGCAGAGGGAGAGAGAGACTCTTAAGCAGGCTCCAAGCTCAGCATGGAGCCCAACAAGGGGCTTGATCCCATGACCCTGAGATCATGACGTGAGCTGCAATCAAGAGTGGGTTGCTCAACCAACTGAGCCACGCAGGTGCCCCTGGATTATATATTTAAAAATACATAGATGTTTTTGCTTTTAAAAGAAGGAATTGCTGACATGCTCTAATTTTAGACATTAGAATGAGATTTAAGTACACATTTTAATTTAGCCATAAATTTAGAATGGTTAGCTTATACTGACGTGGAACTATATTTACATGTCACTACTTTTACTCTGTCTTCATCCACATGTATGTGAAACATTCTGCAAACAATGAATTTTAAAAAGAAAGTCTTTACGATGTTGATTATTACCTAAGAACTAAAAACTTTATTATAATTCAAGGCTATCATCTCTCTTCAAAATATCCCCTTAAGCCTATCATTTCATTAGCTCACACCAATTCAACATACAAACCCCCATGAGTACATTTATTTCATAACTTTTTTTTTCAAAATGCTATTAATATTTTCTGATTATGCAGCAGAAATCCGAAACGTCCCCGGAGTCACTAAACCTGCCTTAATTGATTTGTGTGTAAGGCAAGCTAAATTCAGACATGCATTCATCACAGCTGAAGTATTTCCCTTTTTTTTTAGGCTGAAGTGTGCGTGAAGAGTACAAGTGCCACTCCAGCTCACTCACATTTGCAGGCAGCCTGCATCTAGAGTATTCTCCAGCACTCACAAGGTCAGGGCGCCAGGAGAAGGGATCCAAGCTGTGTGTGCTCAGTTTCAGCCTCCTCCCTGCCCCCATTCTCTCAGTGCTCTTCCCTCTCTTCTGGTCACAGAGTGCCAGAAACCGTCGTACTGACAGCTTCCTCCATTTCTGTGAACTTATCTAAAGTCGCATTTTCTCTTTGTTCTGTGGATGGCTTTTTCAGTCTGCTGCCTCTGCTTCCTCCCCGCTCACCTCCTCACCAGAAAGATATAAGTGAAGGATGAGAGCATGGTAATAAAATATTCTTTTCTTTCTTTATCAAAGGCAAGTGGTATATTCACAAGGTCAGAGTTCTGAAATTTTTTTTCCCCGAAAGGACTTCAATTCAAAAGTTCCTTGAGGTGTCTGCAGTAGAAGGAGTATCAATTGGAACACTTTATTGCTTTGAAGTTTTACATTCCTTTTTCTCCTAAAGCAGTTTTATTAAGCCAAGCTTGCTATTTACCTCAGACTTGCCATGCTATGGGGTATGAAAAAGGATTAAACTAGACCCAATTAGATGCTAGAAGTTATTACATATTTCATTAATAAAAGGCTTCCTTCTTGGTAAAAAAAAATGGGATATAATATTTGTGAAATAAGCATATTATGGTGCTCTTCACAAACTAGCTCAGTATCATCGCAGCTTTTCAGTGCTTTTATTTCTGGGTAGGAAAGGGGAAATGCATGAGAATACTAGGCAACCACCCATATTGATATAATATGAAAAGTAACCAAACTTCTTTGTCTATAAATCTCTCCTTCCCAAGGACTCCTTAAAATTCTAGATTTGCATGATCAAGACAGTAGAGTTAGCTCTTAATATGATGATATTATTTGGGTGCATTTAAAAATCATATTATCAATAATTTAGCTTAAGTGTGCTGATGAGAATAGCACTGAGGGAATAAGACAAAGTACTACTAATTTTCTGTGGTTAAGCCAACAGTGGTCTCACGAAATGTGAGTTCTATTGGGACTCTGGAGCAAAGGTACCCTGGTAACAAAGAAGCAATATGGTGGCCATGAATGGTTTTGAGAAGAGAATGCTCAAAATGAGTTAGAGAGGAACTAAATACGAACGTTAAAAAAATTAATGTTTACTTATTTTTGAGAGAGAGACAGAGTGTGAGCAGGGGAGGGCCTGAGAGAGAGAGAGACACAGAATCTGAAGCAGACTCCAGCACAGAGCCTGATGTGGGGCTCATGCGAGATCATGACCTGAACCTGTCAGACACTTAACTGACTGAGCCACCCAGGTGCCCCTCAACTTAGCTATTTTAATGTGCATTTAATAATTATTTTTAGAATTGATTTTATTTTGTCTGTTTTAACAATTGCTGAGAGAAAGGAAGGAAGGATGGATGGAAGGAAGGAGGGAAGGACAGAAGGAATGAAGGAAGCAAGAAGGAGGGAAGGAATTCAAATTCAAAGGGTAGTATTAGTGAGCAGAGTGAAACAGAAGGTGAATTCAGGCAGAGTCAGGAGCCAGATCATGCAAACCTATAATAAAAAAGACAAGCTATGCCTTTTTCAAATGCAATCTGCTACTAAGCAGTCTGACTGGGAAGCTGCATGGAGGTCTTGGGACCATGGCTTCTTGTGTTCTCCCTCCTGGCTGCCTGTGTGCATCCTGAGGCAGCACCAAGGAACCCCAGGGCTCTGTGAGATTCAGTTAAAAACCACTGAGTAAGTTAAAGTTTTTCTTTTTGTGATTATTTTCAGATCAATATTGTTTTCCTTTAATGTTAGGGCAACATTTTTTTCTGCTGCAAACAGTGTTGTACCCCAGCTTCATTACCGTGTTTCTATCATTTTTTTTTGTAGGTTATATTCCTAGAAGAGGGATTTTGATACCATATAACTAATGTTATTTTGTCTGTAGCTGCTGGTGTATATTTGGTCAACTAAAATCCCAAAGCCTTTTGATATACCTTGCTACCAAGTCAGTTCTCCTCCGGTTGGTATTTGCATAACTGATATATTGATCCTTTTCCTCCTTAAATGGAAGATTTATTACAAACAGAGCTATTGGACAATGTGGCTGGAGTACAATGGCCCTACAACAATGGCCCTTCCAATAGTTTCCTCCAGAATTAGGCAGAACTTTCCCTCCAGTCAGGCAGTGTGGAAAACCAGGGGAGTTTCTGGTGGCGGTGGGACCACATTAGCTCACTAAAGAGAGCAGGGCTGTACACGCATTCTCTGCAAGCAGGCAAATTCTGATGCACAATGTGATAGGAAGGGGTCAGGGCCACCCATGCCCTAATTCTTCCTCTGGATTTGACCACTCAGGTAAGTGGCACCCTTTCCCATCAGGAGGAGTGAATTAGGTGGCAAGGAGAACCTGGAGTGTAATTCTAATGGAGGTCTATTGGTATAAAGACCAATACTGTGATAAAGGAAGTTTCCATCTTACAGGCTGATCCCTAATTAGCACTTACACATGTGGCTGGAGATGGAGTCAGCCAAAAGGAGGCGTTTGTTACCAGTAAACGGAGAAGGGGTAGTGCACTAACCAATATTAGAGGGCCTATGTGCAGGGTTGCCTGACTCACATGCATATCTCCATAATAATATTCTGTGAGTTGTAGTCCCATGTTTACGTCTCAAATCTGCTTCATTCTGTCTTTTCCTGGATCTTGTTTTCTCAAGTATTGTCTGCCTTGTAGTTATCAGGTATTTAGTGACAGACCTCCTCCTTTGGAAATGCCCTAGGATTATAAATAATAATGTATTCCTGGGTGTTTCTAGGTATCCAGAATTCACAAATCTATTACTCTATTTTTGCAAATTATGATATGTTACCTCCCCCATAGATTGTTGACATTTCTCTATTTTTCTATTGCTTTCTTAAAGGTTGCTTAAATTATTGCTTCTTGATTCCACACTCTAAATGAATTTGCTATGGAACTGAACACTTGAATGCATTTAAAGCTGAACTTCCATAAAGTTAATTGACTTTATCTATAATCTGTGTGGACAATATTTACCTGTAATTATTTTAAATCAGAATAATATGGGCACATGGCAAAACACCCATTAGTATAGCATGAGTGGTTTTTGATAAAAAGGACTAGTCTCCTGCCTTATGCTTCCTAATCTCATTCCCACTCCCCAGAGGCAAATATTTTCTACCACTTCTGTTTTCAGCTTTTTGGTGATTACCTTAATAACTCTAGATAATATGTTTATGCCACCATTTCTGAACTTAATCACCTTAAACACTGTCTAATGTTTTCCTATTCTGAAAGATGGGAATTCAGTTCATATCGTCTTGGCTCCACATCCTTCTTCTCTATGTTCTTGATCCTTGTATTTATCGTTTTAATTCTTTTCTGGTTTACTTTTATAACTGTAAACATACAATATTTCTGTATTTCTTGCTCCTATCATTTTAATCAAGTGATATTTTATATAAGACGATTTTCACATTATTCTTCCCTCCATATTTCATACTCATCTTTCTGACAGCTGTAATTTTACTTCCTTTTCCTTTTTACATTGTCAAGGTTGTCAGCATCTATATTCCATAAATTGTAAGTTAAGTCTTCATGTTGTATTTATATATTGGCTATGAATGTTAAAAATTAATAAATAGCTCATATCAATTTTTACTATGCAAAATGATGCAGTTCATAGTTTTCATATGTTTGGTTTTGGTTTTCTATATTCCAGAAGATTTTAAAAAGTTTATTGACTATTTATTAGAGAGGTTATTGACTATTTCATTTCATAAGCATATTAAAAAAACTTTTTTAACGTTTATTAATTTTTGAGAGGCACAGAGGCAGCATGAGCTGAGAAGGGACAGAGAGAGAGGGAGGCACAGAATCTGAAGCAGGCTCCAGGCTTTGAGCTGTCAGCATAGAGCCCAACACGGGACTCAAACCCATGAACCGTGAGATCATGACCTGAGCCAAAGTCAGATCCCTAACTCACTGAGCCACCCAGGTGCCCCACATAAGCATATTTTTCAACTTTTAGTACTTGTTACCTGTTCTCTGCCTATTACTTCTGATACTATTTGATTTTTATTTTATGAATTAAATATCCTCTTACATCTATTGAATACACAGAGTAGAATTTTACTTAAAAGGTTCTCTCTCTTGAATTACCTCTACTTCAGAATTAAAAAAAAATCTCTTTAGTTATTTCATTTTTATGGCTTTCCTCCTACGTCTGGCCATCCTTTATTGCTCACACACCTGTTTACACTTGAGTAAACCATATACATTTGTTCTAAGGCCTCTTGTAGTCTCTACCTGTAGTGTTATTCTTAAATTGCTAGATCAACAGGGTGATCAGGATTATCAAGCCACTGGTTTCTCAAATGCAAGCATCAGGAGGATTTTATACTGCTGTACCACCCTCCTCACGAGAAATCCTCAGTCTTCCCAGCTTATGTGTTCAATTTATTAGGGATGAGCTGTCTGATGTTTTGCTTGTAGTTAAACTCTATTGTTTGCACTCAGCATTAGGAGTGAGAAAGAGGAATCAGGTGTTCAGATTACAGATCTTCAAGTAAGCCACCTGTTTCAGGCTTTGCTTTAACTCCAAGCCTCATTTCTAGTCAGTGAGTCCTAGCCTGGAGCATCTTTGTCAGAGGCTACATTAGATGGACTTCTCCAGCCCGCAACCCTCCCAGGGTATGTACTCGTCTGTCGCTTGCTTTGTCAGGTGTGTTTCCATCTGGTAAAACTATCCCACCAACCTTCTAGCCTTTGGAGATTTGTGAAATGGCCTTAATCCTGATGATGCAGACTTTGACTTTCTTCACTCTTTTAATATTATTCCAAATTTATTTTTGTTGTCTCATTTCAGTGAGATTTGTGCTCTTTTTGCCATCTCAAATTGAGAGTTAATTTGCTAATTTGTTATAAATGTAATCTGAATCTGGGAAACAAAACCATTTTAAATGTGTGTTTTTAAATCCTCATTTTATCATGAACGAGTCTAAACATGTTTATTCTTTAAAAAAAGTTTTTATTGATTTATTTTGAGGCAGGGAGAGAGAGAGAGAGAGGGAGAGAGAGAGAGAGAGAGAGAGAGAGAGAGAGAAAATGGGTGCAGAGGGACAGAGAGAGAGAGGAAGACAGAATTCCAAGCAGGCTCTGTGCTGCCAGTGCAAAGTCACAAACCGTGAAATCATTAGCTGAGCCATATCAAGAGTCAGATGCTCAACTGACTGAGCCACCCTAAACATGTTTATTCTTGATATGGACTATGGAAATTATTTATAGTTTATTTTACTGATAACTTTTGTGCAGAAGGTGAGAGGCAGGTGAAATGTTTACCTGAGAATTACTGTATATGGTTAAGCTTCTAATATGGGGAGAACTTGCTGAAAGCTCCTGGTTCCCAAGTTTTCTAGAAATCCTTCCCTACAATTACCACTCATTGGCTTAGAGATAATTCAAACTAGACCCAACTGAATCTTGATTCAAACTAGACCCAATAACAATCTCCATTTTTGTAAAAGCTGGAAACAGTAGCAAATTGCTGTCTTAGTTGTAGTGAAGCTGCTAATGTGAGTCTGTGAGGTGCAAGGGATCATGTCTATAGCTGTATGGATGAGACAGTGCAGCTGATTTTAGAGAGAAATGCAAACAAGTTATCAGACAAGAGAAGATCCTGCTAGTGTTTGTATTTCTCATTCTGGCGGTTCTAGTCATCTGTAGGTTGTTGAGTCCACTCAGGCTCTTCTTACACTTCAGCACCCTAGCCAAGAACATCTCCTAATTGAAGTGGCATACATTTCTGTCACCTGCAACTAAGAGTTCTGATTGTTTTATTTTATTTTATTATTTATTTAAATTTATTGTCAAGTTAGCTAACATACAGTGTACACAGTGTGCTCTTGGTTTTGGGGGTAGGTTCCCGTGATTCATCACTTACATATAATACCCATTGCTCATCCCAACAAGTGCCCCCTTCAATGCCCATCACCCATTTTCTCCCTTCCCCCCATCAACCCTCAGTTTGTTCTCTGCATTCAAGAGTTTCTAAGGGTTTGCCTCCCTCTCTGATTGAAACTATTTTTTTCCCCTTCCCTTCCCCTTTGGTCTTCTGTTAAGTTTTTCAAGTTCCACATATGAGTGAAAACATATGATATCTGTCTTTCTCTGACTTATTTCACTTAGCATAATACCCTCCAGTTCCATCCATGTTGTCGCAAATAGAAGGGTTTCATTCTTTCTCATTGCCAAGTAGTATTCCATTGTATATATAAACCACATCTTCTTTATCCATTCATCAGTTGACAGACATTTGGGCTCTTTCCATAATTTGGCTATTGTTAAAAGTGGTGCTATAAACATTGGGGTACATGTGTCCCTATGAATCAGCACTCCTGTGTCCTTTGGATAAATTCCTAGTGGTACTATTGTTGGGTCGTAGGGTAGTTCTATTCTTAACTTTTTGAGGCACCTCCACACTGTTGTCCAGAGTGGCTGTACCAGTTTGCATTCCCACCAATAGTACAAGAGGGTTCCCATCCCTCCACATCCTTGCCAGGATGTGCTGTTTCCTGAGTTGTTAATTTTAGCCACTCTGACTTGTGTGAGGTGGTATCTCATCGTGATTTTGATTTATATTTCCCTGATGATGAGTGAGTGACATTGAACATCTTTTCATGTGTCTGTTGGCCATCTGGATGTCTTCTTTGGAAAAATGTCTATTCATGTCTTCTGCCCATTTCTTCACTGGATTATTTGTTTTTTGGGTGTTGAGTTTGGTAAGTTCTTTATAGATTTTCATATATTAAGCCTTTATCTGATATGTCATTTGCAATTATCTTCTCCCATTCTATCGGTTGTCTTTTAGTTTTGTTGATTGTTTCCTTTGCAGTGCAGAAGCTTTTTATCTTGATGAGGTCCCAATAGTTCATTTTTCCTCTTATTTCCCTTGCCTTTGGAGATGTGTTGTGCAAGAAATTGCTGCAGCTGAGATCAAAGAGGTTGTTGCCTGCTTTCTCCTCTAGGGTTTTGATGGTTTCTTGGTCTTTTATCCATTTTGAGTTTATTTTTGTGTATGGTATAAAAAAGTGGTCTAGTTTCATTCTTCTGCATGTTGCTGTCCATTTCTCCCAGCACCATTTGTTAAAGAGACTGTCTTTTTCCCATTGGATACTCTTTCCTGCTTTGTCAAAGATTATTTGGCCATATTTTTGTGGGTCCAAATCAGGGATCTCTGTTATATTCCATTGGTCTATATGTCTGTTCTTGTGCCAATACCATACTGTCTCGATTATTACAGCTTTATAATACAGGCTAAAGTCTGGGTATGTGATGCATCTCACTTGGTTTTCTTTTTCAACATAACTTTGGCTATTTGAGTTATTTTGTGGTTCCATAATTGTGTTGAATGTTTATGTTGCTTTGGGTAGTATTAACATTTTAACAATATTTGTTCTTGTAATCCATGAGCATGGGATATTTTTCCATTTCTTTGTGTCTTCTTCAATTTCCTGCATAAGTTTTCTATAGTTTTTAGCATACAAATCTTTCATGTCTTTTGCTAGGTTTATTACTAATATTTTATGGTTCTTGGTGCAATTGTAAATGGGATTGATTTCTTGATTTCTTTTTCTGTTGCTTCATTATTGGTGTATAGAAATGGAACTGATTTTGGTAGATTGTTTTTGTATCCTGCAACTTTGCTGAATTCACGTATCAGTTCTAGCAGCTTTTTTTGTGGAGTCTTTTGGGTTTTCCATGTAGAGTATCATGATATCTGCAAAAAGTGAAAGTTTGACTTCTTCTTTGCCAATTTGGATGCCTTTTATTTCATTTTGTTTTCTGATAGCTGAGGCTAGGCCTTCCAACATTATATTAAACAACAGTGGTGTGAGTGGACATCCTTGCTGTTTTCTGATCTCAGGGGGAAAGCTCTCAGATTTTTCGCATTGAGGATGATATTATCTGTGGGCTTTTCATATACGGCTTTTATGATGTTGAGGTATGTTCCTTCTATCATGACTTTCTTGAGGTTTTTATTAAAAAAAAAAGGATGCTGTATTTTGTCAAATGCTTTTTTCTGCATCTATTGACAGGATCATATGGTTCTTTTCCTTTCTTTCTGATTTTAAATTCACAGTGCAGTCATAATTTCAGCCTCTCAGAAACATATGCAAATTGACTCATAAATAATTCCAGCTCTGCCCTCTATATTCACTCCCTCAAGACCCAGGAATTGAAAAGATTTCACAAAATAGCCCACTAGTTCTAATATGATGAGTGACATGCAGACATATAGAAACAGTGATTCTTCTCTTAGATTCACTTACCTCTTGATGGGACAGTACAAAATTTTCACTATATTCAAAGTAATTGAGATGTGTACTATCATCTGAAGTTTACTAAAGATACCAATTAGGAAATAATTCAAAACTCTATTCTTGCATACAATTAATAACTAGTATTTTCTGTGTTTTTTGTGGACTCACGAGAGAAGGTGATTGGTCAATTATTTGAATTTTTCCTCAGAACTGAGATACTCTGTTAAATCTCTTCTAAAATAATGAAATCAGTTATCTGGGTTGTTGAGCAGGTGTTAGCCTGGATTCGCTAAAAATAAATTATGTCAGGCTAATCTGAATTTTTTGATGAAGTAACTAAGTTAATTTATGAAAAGGCATAATTTATCTTGATTTTAGCGATGCTTTTGATAAAGCATCTCTCAAAAAGCTTGTGAATAAGTCCCAACATACTGGCATTAGCATAGGATTGCTAAAATAGATGACTAACTGGCAAACTAGAGAAGGTAATCATACAAGGACAATAATTCTTTAGGGCAGAGTTGACAAGCAGGTTTCCCATGGGCTCAGAGTTCGGGAATACTTTAAATAAGATTTATGTTGCTAATTTAGCAATAGGTTCACAGTGTGCCAGCAGTGCAATCTGCTGATGACTCATAGATAGTAGTCTATGATTCTGAGGAAGATGGGCAACAGGGATGGGTGAGGGATGGGTGAACCAGTAGGTCCCCAAAACAAGATCAGAATCTAAATATGTAGTTTCAACTGAAGAAGCAGCTCAGTAAGTGAACAGTGAAATAACCGAGGTAGAGTCAGGTGGCTACATAGAGTTTAGGTAGCGCTGGATGTCACCATCGTGGACTGGGCTGTGTTCTACAACTGAAAATCTAAAGGCTGGGGATTTTTTGGGATCCTCTATTATTAGTTTGAGCACTCCCATTGGTATATGAAATTTCTGGGCTTCTAATTCCATCAAGTGTTTGACAGAAGAAAATTCTGGTGTCCTGTCATTTAGCCCTCTAATGGAAGACCAGCACTCCTCACTCTGCTTTGAGATGCCCACAGGCCTCTTGGTTCTCAAGGGTAACATACAATAAGATGAGGCTAATACTTCTGAAAAACCAGGCCTTCCCAAACAACACTATAAGTGTTTTTCCTACCGGTTGATCTCTTTGGTGGCTTCCCATATGTGGTTCTCAGAAACTTTCCTTCATAGGGCTGCTTCTGGCAGCAGTAGCAGCTTCTCTGTTGGCAGTGACTCCCAGAATTAGCTCTCCATGATGACTTTTCTGTGACAAAGACCCAGATCATTCTCTCACTTTCTCACTACCGTAATCTCTGGTGGATCCTATCAGAGATCTACAAGGGTTGATCACAAGCCATTATAGTCCTAAATCCTTTCTTTGGCTGTTGAAAATCTCAATATCAATCTTCATCTTGACTCATCTCTGAGGGTAATCGATAGTAACATCTGAAGTTTCCCCTGTAATTTTCATTTCGTGAGAAATTTCACAGCTTCCTGAAAGAACTAAAGTTATACATGAGTGTTTCACATCCTGTTACATAGAGGGTGTTATTCAGACCCGCAGTATTGACATTATCTGGGATCTTGCAAGAAATGGAGAATCTTGGCCACTTGACACTGAAACAGAATATGCACTCAAAGTGATTTCCAGGTGGTATCTATGCACGTTAAAGTTTGGGAAGCATTGGTCTAGTGTTGCTTTAGACACAGACTAAGAGAGAAAACTGAAATTTGGCGTCACATGATTAGAAACTGACAACACATTTTAAACTTAAATTGTATTTTTTTTCCCACTGTACCATACTGCCAAGATTTATATAAAAGAGAACAATAACATGCTTCAGATGACTATATTCTCTGGCTCCTGAGGCTTAAAAATGCACCCCTCCCCTCCGATGAATATTTAAAAGTAGAAAGATGTGGTTATGCCGCCTAGGACAGACCCGGTAGTGCAGGAGAAACTGCTGGACACAAGACAGCACTATGAAATGTTTTTGTATACTTGCCATGGTATAGGAGTGCCGCGGCAGAGGTTGTACACTCTTCCATGTTAGCAAAGAACATGAACTTGGTAGTCCATGTAAGTTCAGAGAACCCCCACCCCCAACCTCATCACTGCTGTGCTTGAGCATGTAGTGGCAGAACAAAATCTCCCTTTTTCTTCTTGCTGCATTGTGTCTTCAGGGCCACAGCTTAGAGATTTCTAGAGATATGGAAAGGTAAAGCCTCATTTAAAAATCAGGTTGTTTGGTAGTGAGCTTTGCTCTGAATCAAGGAAAATCATGCATCTGTTTTACAAATCCTCACAAGCATTGCTATATTTGGTTCTAAATATTGAGTGTAATTAAGGAGTTTCAAATTGGTGAATGATACTTAAAATGACTGTAAATTTATTCAAAAATCAGAATAACTATTTTTTTGTGAGGGAGGATTCAAAATGAATACGTTTAGGTCTGAAAAATACATCTTAAAGCAGGCTGAGGGGATCTGATTGCAGCTGACAATTTTAGATGGATAGTAAATAAATGACTGCATAAAAAGAGAAAAGAATAGCCATCCTGAAAGCCTGAACTGAAGGACAGTACCAGCTTCAGTTGTTTAATTGTGTGATTGGGGTAAAATGTGCTGTCAGCTTCAAAATGTGAACATATAAACTGGAAAAACTCTTGAAATCCATCTAAGTCCACATATAAATTGCTTAAGGGGATATGAATGTGAGAATCGCATTATTGAGTATTTCACAGTGTCAATTTTGCTCTTGATCTACATTCTTTTTAACTCAAATTTTTCCAATTTTTAATGTTTTTTTTTTCTCCTAACGTAACTGCTCCACTAGAATCACTTTTCATTGACTGCCGCCTTGTTAAATATCTCTGATCTTCAGTGCATATTAGAACTCTATCGCCTATTAATTGTTTACATAGGATTAATTCTTTATGATGTATATGAATCTACCTTCTCTTGTTCTTTTTCTATGCCTACTATTTTGATCAGGGTAACAAAGTCTAGCTACTGAGTATGCAAACCTAGGAAATTCAGAAATTCTTAAAAAGGGATCAGAAGGGGCCAGGATATGAACAGTAAAACAATACTTTTAGACCCTGTAACAATGATACTTTAATACAGCTATTTGTTTGTACTTCCAGTCCCATTGCTGGGCTCTGATTTCCTCAATACAAAGAGCTGGATGAAATGCTTATTTCTGTATTCGCCACAGTCTGGCAAAGTACAGAGTGCATGGTTCATGGAAAGTGATTATAGGATTTTGTTGAATAGATGTATTTGGAGACTAGGTTAGCATGCACTAATACAGGATTGTGGGCATGCTCAACATCAACCGGCAGTTTTAGCAAAAGATACAAAATGCCATAGACTACAACCTTCCTACCAGAAGTGTGGTCCATGGACCAGCAATCTCAGCTTCACCTTGGGACTTGTTAGAAAGGCAGTCTTGAGCCCAATCAAGTCCTACTAAGTTAGAATGAGAAGTTTAGCAAGGTGTCCAGGGGATCAGTAAACACATTAAAG
The DNA here is from genome assembly GCF_023721935.1 of Panthera uncia. Classification (NCBI taxonomy): domain Eukaryota; kingdom Metazoa; phylum Chordata; class Mammalia; order Carnivora; family Felidae; genus Panthera; species Panthera uncia. Next base: position 144,004,713 of record NC_064811.1, read on the forward strand.
TTCGAGAAGTATCACTCTAAACTGGACAAACATAATTTTCTCCTTTGGTCAACAATGTAAAGAATTCCATCACTCATGACATTTCATATTTCTTATAGTGCTTTTGTTACTGCCCCCTAAGATTTTATTGTACAGCATTCAGTATAGTATAGAGAAAAATTCCAATTGGACACTGAAAGAAAAACATGAAGGGAAAATCTGTGGACAAGTGAAGCACAAATTTGAGGTACGTAGATTCCTGAGTGTGAGAACAATATTCCCAATGAGTCTCCTGGGCCTAGCAGTAAACCTGAAATGTAATTAGAGCTCAGTAAACATTTAATAAATATATGAATGAATTTAATAAGTTAATAAGTGGGTTTTAGTGAATTAATGAAGGAATGAAGAAAAACTGTGCAAACTTTTTTTTTTTAAAGTGATAACCTCTCATGGGGCGCCTGGGTGGCTCAGTCAGTTAACCATCCGACCTCAGCTCAGGTCATGATCTCACAGTCCGTGAGTTCGAGCCCCGCGCGGGGCTCTGTGCTGACAGCTCAGAGCCTGGAGCCAGCTTCGGATTCTGTGTCTCCCTCTCTCTCAGCCCCTCCCCTGCTCATGCTCTGCTTGTCTCTCTCTCCCTCTCAAAAGTAAATAAAGATTAAAAAAATAAAAATAAATAAAGTGATAACCTCTCATACTGTGTTTGGTTTTTGTTTGTTTGTTTGTTTGTTTGTTTGTTTTTGGCGATCAAGTAGTTTTGGTAGTCTTCTTAAAACTTGCTCATTGGACGGTTGGGAGTCTTCTTTATATCCAGCGTATTTTCATAGCTTCCTCTCTTATGTCTATTCACAGGCTGCATTTGCTCTTGCTTTTTGAATAGAAACTCCTTATTGGATTGAGGTAGCTCTTTAAGGTGTTTACCTGTTCGCTATTCATTAGAAGAGATCTTTTACGTGGAAATGTATTTTGCTTCTGTAAACGTAAAACCATAAAAATTTAGCTTTGTTTTCTAACTTGGCAATATTACTTAACTTTTTCTGTTTCTCTGAGGTTTTCCCACCACCTTCATTGAAACTTTGAAGCTAGAATGTGGTTTGGTATTTGGGAACCAGAAATGGTGGGTGGAGAGGCTGCTGTAACACAGGAGGAGGGCTAGAAAGGACTTGCTCTGCATTAATTCATGTCCTGCTGCCAGGAAGTAGAAACCGCTTATAGGAAGGGACCAGACATCTACACAAAGGTATTACAGGTTGGGTTATGCTTAGTTAGTTAACTTGGTTGTGTTCTGGATTTTCTATGCTCAGCACACTTATTAAAAATTTTCCCATAATGTGTCCTTCCCTTCTTTCCTTTCTTTCAACCCTTATCATTTGTTTCCTTACATGGGTGTTGTCCAAACTGTCAAGGTGAGAAAGTATCTGATAAAGTTCCCAACTTTAGGTAAACTTCATATTAAGAAGGAAAGTTCATGATAAGATTTTTGTACCTATCCAGGCTTAGCAAAGGCAAATTACCAAGAAAGTTGACATTTTTATTGAGGTAATTTCTTAATAACCCAAAGTCAACTATTGTTAGGGAAGCCAGTGATTAAATATGAGCGATTTGGAAGAAGGGTCAGGCATGAGATAGAATAAGATTTCCCGCTAGAATTTATATTGATACCAGCTGATGGACATCTGGTTGGGTGATGTTACATAAATAAACTAAATAGCCTTTGTTTTCAACCTGATTCCAGGGTGCAAGTATGGAAGAGGAGCTTGCTTCTAAATGACTGCTCACTTATAAAACCACATTTAGACAAATTTTATTGCCATTGTTGGGAACTTTCAAATTTTTACATAAACACTTAAAAATGCAAGCTAGGAAGTTTTGAAAGTTGCAAGAAAGAAAGATAATTTTAAAATATATTTTTGACCTATAATGCTTTCTTTATGTTTTTTATTGTCTTCTCTTTTTTCCCTAAAACTTAAACATTTGAGAGTTTGTGATATTGGTATTATGTTCTTTCTTCAAATTGTTTAAATAGCTTTGAGCTTCTACTCTATTTGGACAATTAAACTAGGAGTTTTGTATCTTTTTTCTCACGTTTTTCAAATGTGTCAATTTTTTTATCGATATGCAGCAAGCCATTTTAATTTTATTAAAGAAATTTTGGATCATATAGGAAGTTTCCTTGATGAATTTTTAGCCTCAAAGAATACTACCCAGCAAGTAATTTGAGATCACAGAAAGGAAATTTCACAGACAATATAAAATTGCTTGAATGGCACTGTTTATTAAATCTTAAAATATCTTCAACTTTTTCACTACTTTAGTACTTTTATAGCAATGAAAAGAATGGAAGTTATATAGAAGGTTGACAATAAAAATTTAAAAAACAAAAGCAAGGACAAAGAAATTGGATAGGTTAACACTTAGGATAGGCTACAAGCCGGTAGAAGCCTGACTCTTGGAGTATGCAGTATTCAGTCTTCTTTCTTTCTCTGCCCTATGTAGCCTTCCTGGCTGATGGTGTGGTTACAGACACCAGAGTGGAAGTTTAAACAATGAGGCCCATGAATGGAAAGTGTCCTGAGCCAGTGACCTAAACTTGCCTGTGAGGGAAAAGCAGAGGCCTCAATGCCAGGCACAACTTAGACTGTTGAATAGCCATGGGTTTTATTTTTGGGTCTGGTGAAGACATACATGGGGCTAGAATGGGCACCTCCTTGGAATGACCAATCAGAGTTAACAGCTGTCAGACTAGAGTTGGCCTGATATAACTTGGTCTTTTCATTCTTGCCTATTTATATGTAATATTTTTTGTTTGTTCCACTATACTTTCTATTTATGTAGTCTACCTTTAACATGTTTCATAAGTTACTAATTTACATACATTTAACATGTCTGATAGGTTCTTCCTATGGCTCATTACTTACTTGTTTGCTCAGTCTCTTGACATAGTCTATGAGCTTCACTTAAATTGCATAAGCTGCTAGTTTACTTACTATCTATGCTTACTATTTATCATGAGTGTCTTCTATCCCATTTCTTCTCATTCCACAGCAGAATGCAATTGCCTTAAAAAAACCAGCAAAGGAACAATACCATTTGCATATGGCATTTCATTGCTAACACAATTTTTTTTTATATTTGAAGGATGTTTACTTAAGAAAATACTATTCAAATTTCACTGTACTATAAATCATGTTAGTAAATAGTGTTAATGTTAACACAATGCTAATATTAACAGTATTGACATTAACATAATATTAGTGTTAACACGGATGAAACATCTAGAGAGTTAGGATCAAGGGTGAAAATACCGATGTTGAAAGCCCAGCTGATATTGGACACATGCTGAATAGTCACATAATCCACTGAAATCAATTCACCTAGGTTTTTTTTTTTTTCCCTTACCATAATAGTCTATTTTTAAAACTTTTTTGTGATGTACAGGATTTATTGTTGTTGTTGTTGTTTTGTTTATTTTGGGTTTTGTTTGTTTTGCTTTAAAGGATTAAAGCAACAGGAACATTTAAGGAATTTCTAGAAACAATCTTTTCTTTAACTTGTCAGTTTGGGTGAACCTGTTGGTGACAAAGCGCTTCTTCATGTTCCCTGCTAAAATGTCTCTGTGACACTGGCTGTCTCCTAATTGACCTCTTACGCTGCTTTCAAAGAAACATTCAATATGCAGAAACTAATCCGTAAACTTTGAACTCATCAAGTCAAAGACTGTTGCTTAGCTTTCCTGCTCAGTGCCGTGTCATGGTTGTATGCCAAGATTTTGGAGTCAGGTTTCATCACTTGGAAGCCCCGCTCTTCCATTAACTAGTTGAATCTACTTCACTCCTTCCTGGCTCAGTTTCCATATCCCTATAGCATCTCCCCAGATAAAAATATAGGTTACATAAGAGCAGGATAGTTCCACCTCCAAAGATAATTATGAAAGTTAAGTTGAATAATGTCTTGTCCATCTTTACCTAAATTTAGTAAATTTCAGAGGTCAGCAAACACTTTTGCTAAAATTCATGGGTTTTTTGGATTCTGTGTTGAGGTTCTCTTGCCCGCTATATTCAATTTTACATGTGTTGTAGATGAAAATGAGAAGGCAAGGGTTTTTTTTTTCTTTAACATTTACATTTTTAGGACACATCAGCTCCTAATACTTTCATTTTCTTGATTTATTTAGCTAAATGAGAAAAGCTAAGGGATTTTGGTCCATACATTCCAGATTGCTAGAGGCCTTTTAAAGATAATTTTAAACTTTTTTACTTAATTTTAATTTTTAACACTTGATATTAAAATTTCCTTCTGACCATTCATTTAAATGATATTCCAGTCTATCCTAATCTGTGTAATTATATCCTGCTTAAAGATTTATGTTACATTTTCCTAAGTATCATTTTTATGTTGCTATTAAAATTTTATTAGTATACTATGTCACTATATTTTTCATTTTGTTCTGATTCTATCAAGTTTCATAAAGGGATATTTTTAAGCTTTGCTAATTTGCTTAAACAATAAATACGACTAAAAGAAAATTGACTTACTGATCACAGTAAAACTTAATCATCTTCTAAGAAAAAAGTTTGAACCTAGTGTTGCTGTTAGTTAACCTGGTAAAGGGAGGCAAGTAAATATACTGCTACTAAATCTATTACATTTGGCTCTTGGCAAAGAATCAACATGTTTTACTTATCTGTAGCCTTCTCCCCTTATTTTCCCCCCAGACTTTCAATCAGAAAACTTAGAAAAATCAATATTGAAAAATTATAGTAGTATTTCAATTGATGATTTGGAATGGATCTTCTTTTTGGTGCCAATTTTGCAAATAATGATAGAATTTGTAATAGAAAATGGACTTACCTGCTCTGGACAATATCAGAAAAATTATTTCGAATGAACTGGTTACTTTCTTTTTTTTAATTAAATTTTTTAAAAATGTTTACTTATTTTTGAGACAGAGAGAGACAGAGCATGAACAAGGGAGGGTCAGAGAGAGAGGGAAACACATAATCTGAAGCAGGCTTCAGGCTCTGAGCTGTCAGCACAGAGCCCGTTGCGGGGCTCGAACTCATGGACTGTGAGATCATGACCTGAGCCGAAGTCAGATGTTTAACCGACTGAGCCACCCAGGTGCCCCTGAACTGGTTACTTTCTTGTTGAGTTGACCAGATGTTTTGCCATTATTTAGAGTGATACCTTTTATGCTTTCAGCATAGAAAACTCAATTCATTTTCGGAAACTGACTTATCTCCAGAAATGGCACCACCTCTTGCTTGTGGGGGAATAATATATATAT